>NC_054700.1:48749523-48892860 GCF_016097555.1 Gigantopelta aegis
AACTATATACAAGCTTAAATTAAGTGCATTCTATACATATGCAAGTTGTTGTTTCATTTAGCAGATGTACCATAACGTACACTCATATCATGATATATTATTATCATGAAATTTAGTATTAAAATAAACAGTGCATATACATTTTAAAGAAAAGGTTAGAAATATTTGCCAGTATATTATTTAATCGCCAGTTATGTCCGAATACATGCTAACTGCAGTGCGTGATAAAGAAAAATGGTGAAGAAACTCGCTGATACAAACCAAATAGGGAGAGAATGACAGAAATACATGTACAGACTGGCAACCAACAGATTGACAGATGAACAGAGAGATGGACAATTTAACAGATAATTATACAAAACAAACAGATGTCACAACTGGGACGTACAGGATACATCTCCCGATGTTCTTCTATTTGTTTGTGGAGTTCCACGCGACGTTCGTCCGTCAGTCCGGCTGGTTTCAGTGACACAGGGACGTCTTCCTTCTTTTTGTTGATCCGCTCCAACCACAAGCGAACCTACACAGAAAAACAAGAAACGATATTAAGTACATGACTGGTGTAAAGTTGTCAAAATGTCAGTCTCACTGTACTCAAGCCACTTGAGTATAAAGCAAATTATTTTTGATGAAATAAATTCTTTAAAAACAACAAGTCAGCATAAATTTTTCTCATAAAAGAATATAAACTGACGATCAAAAGAAAGTATACCAATTATTTTTTCAAAGTATTAAAAACAACACAAAACACAAGTTGATGCAAATGTTATATGTTGAAAGTATAATAATTTGGCGATAAATAAACACGAGTATACTCAATAAAACCCATAAAATTATAATATCACAGTGCACAACAGCACTAGGGGTGAAATGTGCGATTTCATAAATGACCACTCATAACGAAGCTGAATAAATTTGACCACAAAGAACATGTTTGAATAGCGTGTATGTCCACCATGTGCAAATATGCAAGCATGGACCCGACGTCGGACAGAGTTTGTTAAGCGCCTAATGATGACATCAGGTATTGCCCTCCACTCCTGCCTCAGTGCCTGTGCCAACTGATCCCTGTTCATTGGAGGGTTAGGACAACGTCGAATTCGCTGGCCAAGATGATCCCACAAATGTTCTATCAGTGACAGGTCAGGTGAACAGGCTGGCCATGGCAAAACATTGACATTGTTTGTGGCGAAGAACTGTTGCACCACACGAGCTGTGTGAGGTCTGGCATTGTCCTGTTGAAACAAGAGTCTAGGATGGTGTTGCAAGAATGGTAACAGGATGGGACGTAAAATGTGGTTGATGTAACGGTGTGCGTTAAGATTTCCATCAATGACAATAAGGTCTGTCTGCTGTTGGCCACAGATACCGCCCCAAACCATCACAGATCAACCACCAAATGGTTCAGTCTCCTGAACACAGCATGGAGCTGTTCTCTCTCCTGCACGTCGGTATATCCGAGTCCTGCCATCAGCTCTGAATAACTGGAACCTGCTCTCATCAGAAAAGAGTACACGTTGCCAGTTCCGATGTTGCCAACGTTGAAACTGATGTGCCCAACGTAAACGTCGAAGTTGATGTTGCCTCGTCAATGTCATCCCTCTGAATGGTCGATAGGCCCTGATACCATGCTGTCGTAGTCGACGACATACAGTGTGATGACTGATGACATGTCCAAGGCCAGTCGCTGCAGATGATGTCACAGTGAGGAATCTGTTACATAAGTGTAAGATGCGGAGATGGCGGTCCTCGTTGGCTGTTGTGATGCGGGGTCTTCCACTTTGTGGTCTGTCTGCAGTCCTGCCAGTCACCCTGTAACGCTGTATTAACCTAGTGATCGTCAATTTTGTGCAATTCAGGATTCTTGCCACATGGGCATAACTCGCACCCACCTGCACCACACCAATAGCTCTCTCTTTCTTCAGCAGTTAGCCTTGCCATGTTCTCTGGTGTTTTACTGTTGACTGAGGCATGTTCTAAGCAATGGCACCCTTTTTTATACCCTTATGTGCACGAGTATCATGTTTCTCGTGCAGTATAAATTTGATGAATAAACTCATTTTGCATGTGCGGCATCGCCCAAACGCAGCAATGTGTCACTATTCGTCATTGATTGCATTATGACAAGAAATACTGGAACCTATCTAACCTTCCATGAATGTGTATTGTGTTTATTTATAATAAAAATAATTGGTATACTTTCTTTTGATCGTCAGTTTATATCAGACGATAAAAAATTAACATGTTAAAAGAAAAATAGTAACTTGATGATGACCTAAATTCACTGTGCCATTTTCTGCTGATATTGGCACTAATTAAACTTTGATTTTTATGTTTTTTTGCTGCCCAGGGTTGAAATACAAAAACACTGTGATACAATAAATCTTTACAATGCCCGGCTCACCCTTTCATTGCCAAATCAGTTATTTGCTAAAACAATTTATACAACATTTAGTATTTGGCTAATAAAAGTTTCTTTAAATTTGCTACTTTTGAATAATTTTCGAGGATATACTCCACATGTGAAAAAAGGCTAATGCTAAATTCTTTCTCATGTGAGCCCTAACATGTTTGCACATTTATAAAAGAAAAAGTAAAACTGTAAAATTCAGTTTCTGAATTCTACAATTTTTAAAATATTTTATTTTTTATTTAACGATGCACTCAACACATTTTATTTATGGTTATATGGCGTCAGACATATGGTTAAGGACCACACAGATATTGAGAGAGGAAACCCGCTGTCGCCAGAACTCTACGATTCCATCCATCATTTTTTCCAAGATGGCAGAAAACCATATCCTGCACTAACATCAAAATAATTGAAATTAATACCGTTCTTTGAATCTTGATGGCAGCTTTAACTTGTCGAGATAATTCTTGTCTCGCAGGAAGTAGGTGGCGTTCCTTATGGCCTCGCCAAACCTTTTGTATTTTGATGATGGCAACAGCTTTTTCTTTTTCCAGGAATCTTTCAACTTGATCTGTCCAAAGCAGTTATAAACAAATACTGATGATTCATATTTAAAAGCCAACAGTTAAAACAATGTGCTGGAGTTATTCACTAACACAAACAATATCTGGCCATCAAGACTGTATCTTTACACAAATTGAGTACAAGGGGCATCAATAAACTTACAAAAATGGGCTCAATAATGTACATGACAGACAGTCATTAATCAAAGCCATACCAATAAAAATTTACATTAATTTATTTTTGTGCTTATATCCAATTAAGGTTCAAGCATGCTGCCCTGGGCACACACCTCAGCTATCTGGGATGTCTGTTCAGGACATTGGGTTAGTTTTTAGTTGTTAGTGAGAGAGAAGAGGGGGTAGTGGTCTTAAACCTACCCATTAAGTCGTTAAAACTCGCTCTGGGTGGGAGCCGGTACTGGGCTGCGAACCCTGTACCTACCAGCCTTATGTCTAATGGCTTAACCACAATACCACAGAGACCAGTAAAAAATAGAGATGAACAGGAGAGTATAACAGGTGCTTATATTACCTCTAAACAACTTCTGAATGCTCTCGACAACTCAATGAATGAATGAATGAATGAATGAACGAACAGCATGCCAGCATGAAAAATGCATCGGTTACTGGGTGTCAAAGCTTGACATCTGATGAGAAATGAGATGTGTGTGGCACAGTAGCCATAAAAGACAAATATCTTTGTCATTGGAGAGACTAAGACAAGGATGTGGATGTGGACAGCAAACAAGATGTTGAATAAGATCGAAGGTGCTGGTTAGGGAAGATATGATATGGATTTCAAACGAGACGTTGAATAAGATCGAAGGTGCTGGTTAGGGAAGATATGATATGGATTTCAAACGAGACGTTGAATAAGATCGAAGGTGCTGGTTAGGGAAGATATGATATGGATTTCAAACGAGACGCTGAATAAGATCGAAGGTGCTGGTTAGGGAAGATATGATATGGATTTCAAACGAGACGCTGAATAAGATCGAAGGTGCTGGTTAGGGAAGATATGATATGGATTTCAAACGAGACGTTGAATAAGATCGAAGGTGCTGGTTAGGGAAGATATGATATGGATTTCAAACGAGACGCTGAATAAGATCGAAGGTGCTGGTTAGGGAAGATATGATATGGATTTCAAACGAGACGCTGAATAAGATCGAAGGTGCTGGTTAGGGAAGATATGATATGGATTTCAAACGAGACGCTGAATAAGATCGAAGGTGCTGGTTAGGGAAGATATGATATGGATTTCAAACGAGACGCTGAATAAGATCGAAGGTGCTGGTTAGGGAAGATATGATATGGATTTCAAACGAGACGCTGAATAAGATCGAAGGTGCTGGTTAGGGAAGATATGATATGGATTTCAAACGAGACGCTGAATAAGATCGAAGGTGCTGGTTAGGGAAGATATGATATGGATTTCAAACGAGACGCTGAATAAGATCGAAGGTGCTGGTTAGGGAAGATATGATATGTATTTCAAACGAGACGTTGAATAAGATCGAAGGTGCTGGTTAGGGAAGATATGATATGGATTTCAAACGAGACGCTGAATAAGATCGAAGGTGCTGGTTAGGGAAGATATGATATGGATTTCAAACGAGACGTTGAATAAGATCGAAGGTGCTGGTTAGGGAAGATATGATATGGATTTCAAACGAGACGCTGAATAAGATCGAAGGTGCTGGTTAGGGAAGATATGATATGGATTTCAAACGAGACGCTGAATAAGATCGAAGGTGCTGGTTAGGGAAGATATGATATGGATTTCAAACGAGACGCTGAATAAGATCGAAGGTGCTGGTTAGGGAAGATATGATATGGATTTCAAACGAGACGCTGAATAAGATCGAAGGTGCTGGTTAGGGAAGATATGATATGGATTTCAAACGAGACGCTGAATAAGATCGAAGGTGCTGGTTAGGGAAGATATGATATGGATTTCAAACGAGACGCTGAATAAGATCGAAGGTGCTGGTTAGGGAAGATATGATATGGATTTCAAACGAGACGCTGAATAAGATCGAAGGTGCTGGTTAGGGAAGATATGATATGGATTTCAAACGAGACGCTGAATAAGATCGAAGGTGCTGGTTAGGGAAGATATGATATGGATTTCAAACGAGACGTTGAATAAGATCGAAGGTGCTGGTTAGGGAAGATATGATATGGATTTCAAACGAGACGTTGAATAAGATCGAAGGTGCTGGTTAGGGAAGATATGATATGGATTTCAAACGAGACGCTGAATAAGATCGAAGGTGCTGGTTAGGGAAGATATGATATGGATTTCAAACGAGACGTTGAATAAGATCGAAGGTGCTGGTTAGGGAAGATATGATATGGATTTCAAACGAGACGCTGAATAAGATCGAAGGTGCTGGTTAGGGAAGATATGATATGGATTTCAAACGAGACGTTGAATAAGATCGAAGGTGCTGGTTAGGGAAGATATGATATGGATTTCAAACGAGACGCTGAATAAGATCGAAGGTGCTGGTTAGGGAAGATATGATATGGATTTCAAACGAGACGTTGAATAAGATCGAAGGTGCTGGTTAGGGAAGATATGATATGGATTTCAAACGAGACGTTGAATAAGATCGAAGGTGCTGGTTAGGGAAGATATGATATGGATTTCAAACGAGACGCTGAATAAGATCGAAGGTGCTGGTTAGGGAAGATATGATATGGATTTCAAACGAGACGCTGAATAAGATCGAAGGTGCTGGTTAGGGAAGATATGATATAGATTTCAAACGAGAGAAGGAAGGAAGGAAATGGTTTATTTAACGATGCTCTCAACACATTTTATTTACAGTTAAATGGCGTCGGACATATAGTTAAGGACCACATCGATATTGAGGGAGGAAACCCACTGTCGCCAATTAATGGGCTACTCTTTTCGATTAGCAGCAAGGGATCTTTTATATGCACCATCCCATAGACAGGATAGCACATACCACGGCCTTTGATATACCAGTCATGGTGCACTGGCTGGAGCGAGAAATAGCCCAAATGGGTCCACCGACGGGGATTCAAAGGAGATAGTAGTGAGACAAAAAAACAAATAAAAAAAATAAAAATCAAGTTCATGCATGTAAACCAAAAATGTAAGACCAAATCTGAAAATCTTTGTATCCCAAACAAACTATGGCTGTACAGCAGAATAGAAAGATTACAATAGAACTAAACAAGGCTGTAACCTACAAGCTGGCATGATTTCCATCAAGTAGAGTTTCTTCTGTTTGAACTCGCGCAGAATCCGCTGCCTGTTCATCTTCAGTCGGTACTGTAGGTCAGACTCGATCTTAGACTGCTCTCTCGTTCTCTCCATCAAATCTCGTTTTAACCTGCATAACAAACAATATAATCAGGACTCACATTATACAAGCACAGTGTAGGATCAGAGATTCAGAGAAAAACAATCACAGAAGACTAAGTATCAGGGGTGGGAATAGGTGAACTAAAAAAAAAGGAAATCTAGAGGGGTCCCAGAAATTCTTGAAATCCTAGGTTAAAATCTGTGCCATCTGACACATTTTGGAGGAAAGGACAATTAAAATGCGAGAAAACACAATCTTCCATGAGAGGAAAACAGCAGATCCGAGAAGAACTTCCACCCATGTAGTATACTATTTCTTAAAATTCAATTAAGTATGGTTGTTTGAAATCTGAAAATAAGCTATGTTACAAAAGAGAAGCAATATTTGAAACTATGCCTCGCTCTCTCTGTTCCAAACATAATGATTAAAGGAATATGGTCACTTAATACATTTTACCTGTACGTTTTCTGGAACTTTGCGAAGGCCTTGTTTGCCTTGCGTAGTTTCCTCCTGGTACTGAATCCCTTCCAGACAGCTTGAATCTGCACGGCTGCTTGGTGGAATTTCTGAAGAGACAACAGCAATATTGTACAGAAATCTTCTGATTCTAATACAGGAAAATCTATCTAAAACTGGACCCCGAACAATCCATAATCCTGTCAAAACCGGCTAAGTTTCATGGGACAATTTTTTTTATAAATTCTAAAATGTGTTCTGTCCCGGACCAGACAACTGGCTATCTAGAGGCCGGGCCTGGGATGAACATGCCCAAAACCTTAGTGGTATAGGGGCATATTGAAAAGGTACTCTCTAAAAGGTGACCCTGTAACCTCCGTATTCTGGCTAAATCAGCGTGATCCGGTTTAAACAGGTTTCAATGTATAATATCAAGTAAACAGTTGTTAAATGTTTACAGTGTGTTGATTTTTTTAGGGACACTCAGCCAATGTAGAATTTTGCCAATGATAACAAAAAAGGGCATATTTTTTACTATTAAAATTTAAAGCTGTTTTTGACAACTGAGATCACACTTTACTTAGATTTTATTGTTTAGATTACACATTTCCATACATTTGAAGTGTTTTTGGTCATCCTGGTGTTTTTAATATCAGAAAATGCATTTTTCATATTTTTAAAAACACTCGTGCGTCTGAGAGGTAACAGTTATGGAGTCAAGTTGTAGTCTATTTTAGAGCATATATCACCATTTCAAAGTCACAGACTCATGTTTCACTCAATTGTAACTTTATCCAAATATGTTTGTAGATTAACTAAACTTAGTGTTAATTTTCACGGGTTGAAACTAGGGTCTGTCCCTTTAAACCAATAGTGTCCCATTTAAAATGTGTATTATTTTCATACCAACCCTGAACTTCATGAAATAACGTTATGTTGTGGTAATGTTTAATATAATCATGCATATAAAAAATAAGTCATAACAAAACAAACAAAACGGTAGACACAATTCACACACACACAATTACAAACAATTCTTAAACTATAGCTCCTTTTCACAAACAATTCTTAAACTATAGCTCCTTTTCACAAACGATTCTTAAACTATAGCTACTTTTCACAAACGATTCTTAAGCTATAGCTACTTTTCACAAACAATTCTTAAGCTATAGCTACTTTTCACTAACAATTCTTAAGCTATAGCTACTTTTCACTAACAATTCTTAAGCTATAGCTACTTTTCACAAACAATTCTTAAACTATAGCTACTTTTGTCTATCATTTGGCTGTTGTAACACTCGCTGCACTACATGACTTTTATGCAATTTTTGACTGCTATACATCAATACATGCATAAACAATTAACCAACAATTCTTGTTGTGTCAAACATATTTGCTGAATTGTGACTCTAGCATCTTCAAACTTGAATACAGGTAGACAGGTAGACAGTTATACAGGTATACAGGTAGACTACCAAGTACAGGCCTCTGAAAATTGAAAATCTGCATGACCTATTTATCGGTTACGGAGAAATAAATCCATGAAACCCATTTCCTTGTTGCGTGACCCGTAAATGGTCCTAGAAGTTTTGTTGCGAACAAAAACTAGGTTGAAAACACAAAATTAGATTTGTGCGATCAATGTGCAAATGAAACGACCGTTCTCACAATTTTCAGAGACCCGAAGTGCTGTGTTAAAAAAGAACACAGGACAGTACATACCACCATCTCTGCTTGTCTGGAACTGCCAGAGTCGAGTATGACGAGCAGCTGTTTGAGATCACGACCAAACCCCTTTCCTTGCCACCTCCCCAGGAGTGGTCTCAGCCCCCTGAAATATTTTCATGTTACCGTGTCACACATTTTAAAGAGAAACCGTCCTGAGTTTGCGGAGATGTTATCGACTACTAAATAAATTACATAAACAATGTTTATTATCCATGTGGTTCAACCATATAATGCACATATGTAAAAACAATTGTAATGACGTAATGTCGGAAAGCACCGTCATAACATAATATTGCTTCCCTAGTCCTAGCCCAGACTGTGCATGTGAAATATGATGCCATTTCATCGACTCCTAGTTGAAATATTTTCAGACAGTCCTTGTTATTCATAAAACAACAATAATAATATGGATAATAAAGAATAAATAGTCGTAATGGTGTTATGAAACTTGTGTCAGGATTCATGTATTACCCTCATTCTCGCTTGGGCAATACAAAATTCCTGACATTCATCTCATAAAATGAATATGACACACAAGCTTGTAATAATCTCTAAAAAATAAATCATGAAATAATCATTCATGTAATTTGTGGTGGCCTGACACACTGATGACATCATGCATTCTAAACCAGATTATCACCAACTGGCATCGAAATAAGCATTGTGTCTGGTAACCCATTTACAGGTTACCACAAAATACAGCCTGGTAACTACAACTATGTGAAAGTTAGAATTGAATTCCTGTTATCGGTACTACAGTCAAATCCACTTAATTGGATGTCGGATTATTGAATATTTCGGATATTTGAATATGTTTGTCCTGCACGGAACCATTTGCCATTATGACAATACAAAATCCAACGGTTAATTGGATGTGTTTTTTAACGTGTTTTCGGATATTTGAATATAAAATTATCCTTGCCGAATGGCAATTGCACGTAAAACATAGGAAAGTTTGTGTTACTTGATGTGTTTTTTTTTAATTTATGATCGTACGTAATACCATACTATCGTACATGCAAAAATGAATACTTTTAATTTTATTTAATTTCATTGTTTAAAAAAAGGAAAAAGACTTACAACAAACTTGTTTTCTTGTTTCTTAAATTATTTCGGATGACTCGTTATTAATCAATACATTTCCTAATTACATCGTAATTAATCCATGAACTCTGAGATTCATCTCAAATGTGACCCAATGGCCGAGACAATGCAGGACAATCAAGGATCAAAGTCGGTCATTCCCACCTTGTTGGCGGCCATGTGCGTTTCGTAAGCAGGCATCCCTTAATCTCATGTCGGCCACTTTTGAAGCAGTGTATGTTTAATCCATAAATAAACACTTGTCAGATATTTTTCTCTATGAATTGTCGGTGACAGTAACAAACAAAAGCCGTTTGCTACTAGTGTTATTTTTAGCGGGATCTTTTGATCACGTGATTTTTCCTCTGCAGCTCACAATGTGAGGCCCCATTTGGGGTGACCGATTATGGTGATTATTGTTTAAATTGTTAAATGCCGACAAAAGGTAAGTTGTAGGAGATTTTCTTAGCAAGTTGGATTAATCATCTTTTGGCTATAAATATTGACAAGAACTCTTTTTTTTTCACAATGTCAACATGGCAAATAAACGGAAAGGAAACGATTTATCTTTGGCTCAGAAATACGACGAGATATGTGCCCAGTATCTAGCCAATGCTAACCCAGAACGAAAAAGACAGAGAACAGGAAAAGCAGCCAATGTGGAGAAGGCCTTATCAGAATGGTTTTCCGTCGCCAGACAAAAAGACATTCCAATATCGGGCCCAATATTAGCGTTTGTGTTTGTGTTTTTCCTTCTGTTACATTGAATAACGGCCTTTCACTTATTTGACTTTGGCCAGTCTAGTTCACCTGTCAAATCAGTTACAAATGCACACAGATAATAGTCAGATAGACGTCCTGGTAAAATACAGAACATGGAAATGACTACTTATTCAAGATTATATTGGGTGGTTGGGGTGGGGTCTTGTTGCACTTGATTTACAAATGTACAAAGAAGTTAATAATGGCCATTTAATTATCAAGAAGTTAATAACGGCCTTTTAATTATTTGACTGTGGCCAGTCTAATTGAGCTTCCGGTGGTTTTATCTGGGTCATTAGATGTTTAGTCACTTCTGCTTCTAGGCGTACAAACGGCATTAACTGTTGTCTCTTGTATTTATCAAGTTTATAGACAAACTTGATAATGGCAACAGAGTCACAGTATGGAACTTGGAATCGGTATTTTATTAACACAAAATACTTACCGGTTTTTGACGAAAATTCCACATGTCATGAGGCCCAAATTGGGAGAATCGTAATTAGGGTTTGCATAAATCAACGAGGTCTTAATTGGGTATATCGTATGTCGAAACTGTACCTTCGGTTTATTGAATATGCCGCTTATTTGAATATATTTTTGTTGCACGAGGCACATCCAAATAAGCGGATTTGACTGTACTAACGAAATCTGGAAGTAAAGTGCGCACGAACATCGGTGCAATTTCATATGAGAAAACGAAACGCGGAAGTAAATTCATCTAGTGGACGCGGATTCAATGCGGAATGACTATTACTGCTTGCAATTGCACATCGATGCAATTCCGTACTAGAAAATGAAACGTGGAAGTCCGGAATGCATTGCTTGGTTTACATACGGAAACGAAACTTCTGTTGTTGAAATTTTTGTCGAGAACGAAAGACTGTTCTTGACTTTTCTTACATGTGGTAACCTCCCGGTAACTTGAACGACCGTTCTCAACTTATTTCGATGCCTGACCAACATCCATCAAAAATTTTAATTTCAACATAGCAGAGTTTTATCCACACTAATGCAATAAATTAGTATTTATAAAGATTAAACCTACTTGTATCTGGTGCAGAGAACTTCAGCTAGCAGTCTGTAACAGTCGCACATCCTCACCACACATTTAGTGGCTGCCCTAGAATGGAAAAATAAACACCAGTTAACCAGAGCTTAAAATGGACGGGACCGGCATCAAATGCTGCTCAAAGTGCACAATATGGTTTCTGAAATCAACTTCACAGGTAGCTTTTGCTTTCTACCTTATTTTTGAAAGTATTCCATGTATATCCAGAATTCCCCATTTTCAAAGGTTAATAATGTATGTGATAAAACTTTATCCACATTTGTCTCAAGACTTCTGTATTGGCATTGCTGTTAAAAGAAGTTACACTACAAGTCTGATAAGTAGTACAATTTTAAGGCTAATTTTTAGAACTACTTTCACTTGCTAGCATTTAGGGGCGGGACTTAGTGTAGTGGTAAAGCGCTCACTTGATGCGCGGTTGGTCTAGGATCGATCCCTGTCGGAGGGCCCATTAGGTTATTTCTCGTCCCAGCCAGTGCACCACGACTGGTATATGAAAGGCCAGGGTATGTGCTATCCTGTCTGTGGGATGGTGCATATTAAAGATCCCTTGCTACTAATGAAAACATTTAGCGGGTTTCCTCTCAATAACTGTCAAAGTGACTAAGTCCAGAACAGAAGAGAAGGAAGGAAATGTTTTATTTAACGATGCACTCAACACATTGTATTTACAGTTATATGGCGTCAGACATATGGTTAAGGAACACACAGATATTGAGAGGAAACACCCTGTTGCCTCTTCGTGGGCTACTCTTTTCGATTGGGACAGAAGGGATTCCAAACTAAATCCTAATGTCCTTTGGATTAAGAGTTACCCCCCCTACATCAGTCTTGGTTTTATTCTGTTCTATTTTTTTCTAAATAACATTTTGTAATTCACACTGAAGAAATTCTGAACCAATATATCATGCATTGTTTGACAATTTAAAAATATTTTTTAAAACCCCAGCTGAACTATTTATATAGAAGCATGTGACAGTGGGATGCTGGTCCAATCCCACTACAGCTGGATTAGATTGGATTGGATAACATACAGGTATTAACGTGCCTATATCCAATTAAGGTTCAAGCACGTCTCTCTCGGGCACAATCTCTGACATACTGCAGCTTATCAGCAAGGTTCATACACAATTTGGAAAACTTAATTTAACCACTTTTTACTGAATTGAGAAAAACTATGCTAAAAAGTGCTTGAATTGGGGAAAACTGTGCTGAAATGTGCTTGAATTGGGGAAAACTGTGCTGAAATGTGCTTGAATTGGGGAAAACTGTGCTGAAATGTGCTTGAATTGGGGAAAACTGTGCTGAAAAATGCTTGAATTTCCAATGAAAACTATACTTCTAAAATTTGTCAGCAGGTGTTATTGACTGTTTTTACTAGTCAGTGTCATTTTATCACAAATATTGAAAATTGTTGGATACGCTGTTACAAAAATATACGAGATTCATTGTTATATGTGAATGCAAACGTCTTTGAAACCGTTAATTGTTCAGCTCCGTTTTAAGAAAATGCGTTACTGACACACTACCTGAAATGATCATTTCCATGAAATACTGTGGCTTGCAATCGTAATACAGCCTACATCAGGCCGACACTTTTTCACTTGCAACAAGCAAAGCACAGACAGAAGTGTTACTATAACACTTGAGTAAAGTGATACAGAAAGTGGGAATTTGATGTTACCTGGCAATCTCTGGATTGTTGTTAACTGACAGTTTGTAGATGAGTTCGTCCATGATACTGTAGACGATCTTCTGATCTATCTGAGACACTGCAACCCTACAAAACAAACAACACACTCGACACACATCTACATAAATAGTTACAAAATATACAACATTAAAGGGACATTCCTGAATTTGCTGCAATTTTAAAGATGTTATCGACTAACAGAGACTTTTTAATGATTGTAATTACATATCAAATATATTTTTCTGCATAACATATTAGTGCCTGTATATTAAACGTGTTTCTGATCATTCTAATATTTGTACTAGGTTAAATTTCGTTTTATTTTTTAAAATATATTTTTTCGTATGTACGAAATTAAATGAAGACAAAATCCAATATTAAGACGACCAGAAACACATTGAATATACAGACACTGATATTCTAAACAAGAAAATATATTTAATATATAAGTTTAATCGTAGAACTATTTTATTAGCCAGAAAGATCTTACAATGCAGCAAACTCAAGAATGTCCCTTTAAATTAAACAAACTACAGTAACTAGTTCGTTGCTTTAGTAGGTGAAACTAATGCCCCACGATTGGCATGCCAAAACTGGTGGTATGAAATATTCTGTCAGTTGGAAATATCAGATTTTGCTTTCTAAAGTCTAAATACTAGGCCTAATGTCACAAACAGTTCTGTTTACATAAACAATTACCAAATGTTCAAAATTATTGTACACTTACATTATATCAAATAACCAAAAGACTGCTACCTTTACATAAAAGAATGCAAAATGTACAAAATTAATGTTTAAAATATCATATAAAATAACCACAAAACTGCACATAAACAATTAAAAAGTACAAAATTAATACATTTACATAAACAATGAGAGAATGTACACAATAAACACATGAATATGACAGAATGAAAACCAGCCACATTGTTTGTCCTTCCAAACACAGCACTGTTACATTCATAATTTTCTCTAGACAATGTCTGATATTAGATTCTTTCTTCAGCTATTCATTCTTTAGGATCAACACACATACCCGTAAGTCCTGATGACCTTGTCCAGCATGGTAACTATGGCGATGACAGTCACAGGGTCATCTGTTATAAGAAGCTGTAGCAGCCAGGGAGATTTCAACACTGAAATAAAAATATACACATGGTGCAGTTGGTTACCAGGGAACTACAGAAGAATGGATGGATGGAATAATGGGTGGATAGATGGATGGACAGATGAATGGATGGATGGTGGATGGATGAATGGTAAATGGATGGATGGATGGACAGACGGACGGATGAATGGATGGATGGATGAGTGGGTTTTTAGTGGATGGATGCATGCATGGATGAATGGTGGATGGATGAATGGTAGATGGTAGATGAACGGATGGATGGATGGATGGATGGATGGGTGAGTGGGTTTTCAGTGGATGAATGGGTTTGAGGTGGATGGATGGATGGATGAATGTATCGATATATGGTTGGGTGAGTGGGTTTTCGGTGGATAGATGGATGGACGGACGGATGGATGAATGAATGCATGCATGCATGGATTAGTGGATAGTTGAATGGCTGCATGTTGAGATGGATGGATGCAAGGATCAATAAATTAATCAATCAATGGACTTGTAGTAAACACTGTTTTACTGTTTGGTTCTTTTTGTGACTTTTTTTCTTTTTGAATAAAGGTACAATGACAAATGGAAAATATCATGTTTTGTTTTGTTGTTAAATACATTTTGTATGTCTTCAAATATATATCACTTTGAGTCACTCTAGCTTAAATACAGATGAATACTTGATGAAAGATAAATCACATTTGCCAGGAAGAATAAAATATTCTCTATGTATACCTTCAGCAACCAGGTTGACGTGTACGCCTGTCAGGAAGACGACACAATCAAGAATATCCTGGAAGTTCTTCTGCAATTCTTTGGTGGCTGAGGCAGAGAGCTGACAAATGAAAAATAAATAAAGATTTAAGCCACAATGGTACCTGTATTTAGTTTCCCCTTACAACACCAATTTAATCTATAGTCCATCCCATCATTCTATAAAAATGTGTTTTGTAAATAATTTCAGTTTGGTTTGACGTAAGAAAAAAAGTTAGTGTTTTGGAAATAACAAATTTTTTTTATTTTTGTGTGCAATTTACAAATCAATCGGCTCAGAAGTAAATAACTTGTAGTTAATTCCATAGTATGGAAAAAAGCGTTCCCTGTGGGGACTATAGATCAGCCTTTTCATCCACATGTACATATCAATTTAAAAAGATAATAATAATAAATAAATAAAAATTAAGGTTGGCCTTAGGTAGTGTCGCGTTCCCAGAAATACATAATTATTAAACAATTTTTATGCCCTAACATACACATGTATAGCAGATATTATTTTGTCTTTAATTCTTTAAAAAAAAAAAAAAGCTGATGCACCACTAATGTGATGGACCACCACCAACAGTATGGTTGATCATGACTCGAATCATGGCATTAATATGGTGGGTCCCCACTAACAAGGATGACTCGTGATATGAGTGTACCCACAGATATACAAATTTCACCTTGGGCTCTGTTAACGAGAGTTGAGCCAGGATTCTGCGACACAGCAGGAATATGTGCTCGATGGCTCTAGGCAGATGAGTCTCTCGAAAGTCCTGCATCTCCCGTCGAGAGAGGTTCATTCCACCAGCAGCTCGGCTGAACAGAGAAAACAAAAAACAGCAATGTCACTTATCAACAAGGATTTAGAGGGTACTCGTAGCCAACAGAAAAACACTTCCTCAGGAAGATGCACACATTTTTAAAAACAAACAAGCATTCTGAGAGTACTGCTAAAGCAATACATGTCCCCTACCGGGCCAAACACATTTTCATATCTCTTAAATTATAAAGTTCTCCTAAGTTATAATTCCTAAGTCATATCTTCTAAGTTATTCACTCCATACCCATGTGAAATATGGATAAATCACCATGAATGTTCAACTTGATCTGTAACAGTGCATGATATTGCTATACACAAATTGCAAAACAAATTGTCCAGAAAAGTAATTTTTGTATCTCCTAAAGGACCATAACTCTGTCAAAAATGGGTAAATCACTACCACTTGCCTACATCCCAACCCTGGACATACTGCATAGTTACCTGAGAATCTTGACCAGTTTGGCACCAGTCGTCCATTGCCCTTCCACTATGCTGTAGTCTTGTCTCAGGACCAGAGTGAGAACTTGTATCAGGTTATACTCCCAGATGTCTTGACATATCTCAGCAAACTCATTGCTGCCAGCGTCTGCACTCGCTAAAATAGCTGTAATAAAAAATAAAAACATAATTAAAGAAAGTAATTCATTATAAATTATATAAGTAGACACACAGGAACTTTGGCATTGACAGTACAATTTTATTATAAATTTGTTTTATCCCATTGCCCCCTTTCCTTTTACTTCTATGAATTCCATCTCATTTCTTCCCCATCTGGCAACTCATACTATCTTTCAACTTCTTTCACTGTCCACCTCCACATCCCAGTCCTTATCTCTCCATCCGTGACAGGTGTTTCTCTTGTGGCTATCTGTACCACAAACCTGTCATTCCCCATCAGCCTTTAGCTGAGAGCTTGGTCTAAGCACTTCCGAGAGTATTCAGTAGTTACTTCTAGTATTGTTAAGAGGCACTTGTAACCAGTACCAATGCTACATGAAGACACCTGATGCCCCTATGCAAAATGAACCTGCGCTGTACTTTCTTGTGGTGATGTAAAGGGGCGTCAGGTTTTCTTTGTGTAGCATTGGTACTGGTTAACATGTAAGTTTAATGTCATGACTGGACTCAAGAATAATCAAACCAAATCTCTGTGGCATCAGATTTAGAAAAATATTTGTATTTTAGACACAGTAGTTTGCAACCATTTGGTTGTCAATAATTACCAAAGCATTACATAGAGTTTCCTCTAGCCGTATTCCACATATCAATATCAACAAGGGGTAGGGCTGAGGTGACTCAAGCTACCTCCTACCATGCTCCCCATCGGTATAATATCCGCCCGGTCCCCTCCATTATTATTTTTAGTTAGGGTTGAGGGTTAGGGTTAGGGTTAAGGTTAGGGTTGGAGTTAAGGTTAGGGTTAGGGTTTGGGGAAGGGGGGACCGGGCGGATATTTTTCCGGTGGATGCAGGGAAGTACAAAGACACTGCACCCGTGGAGGAAGTTGAGACAGGTAGGCGATGGCGTGGACAGCTCAGAAGACAGAGTTGAAGGAAACTGACACGAAAGGTTGAAACAGATTGAAATCGTGGGAGAAATTGGAAAGGTGGGCCCACTAACGTGGATCGATTCTAGACTGGCCACATGACATGATTTGTGTACCACGCCAAAACGATAATCATAATGTGGGAAATGGCTGTGACCATCATCGAACTTAAGACAGGTGAACTACAAAACCACGTATGTCAAATTTGAAGTAACTGCTAAACAGGCCCTACTGATTTACCATCAAGCTTCAACAACAGAAGTGGAACTCGTCTGTCGCGCGTCTCTGCGACTTCTGACGCGAGATTCAACACTCGCTTGTCGACTGCTTTCCTCTTGTCCGTGGAATCCATGGTTAGCGTTCACAGATTCTGTTGTCAAATCATTTGAATGATATTAACAGCTAATCATAATGTAACACTGTATAGTACTAAATAAAATCAGACCACTGTTACTGTGAACAAACGTCAAAATCCATTATGATCAACAAGAATTCAAAACACGTTCATTCTTGTTGTCAAATAGAGTTATCTTTCCTTTAGTAGCCGCTAGGTATCTGCTAAAATGCGGATTTTTGAGACAAAAACCATGAAAGTACTAAAATGACGTTCGCCTAAGATTTTGGGATCGGTTCCCTTTCGGTCAATACGGAGGTTGTGTTTTGGTGGTGGTGGATGGGGGTATATTTTTGTTTGGTCTTTTTTTTTAACATTCCAGAAAGTATTGAATTAATTTAGCCTGATAATTAGAAAATCACATTATTTTTGGTGCTCTTTGGTAAGAGTAACCTATATGGCAGCATTTGTTTTCCTCTCAAAACTTGAGGACTGTATGTTAATACACCAAACAACCATGACTGTTATATGAATGACTGTGGTATGCTACCCTGTCTGTGGGATGGTGCATATAAATGATCCCTTGCTATTAGTGGGCTTCCTCATTAACACTTTATGTCCAAATTACCAAATATATGACATCCAATAGCGGATGATTATTAATTCAATGTACTCTTTTTTTTACACCAAACAGTCATAGCTTTTTTAATAGTAGTCCGTGTGGTATATGCAGGTGTCCTTTTTTAAAAAACATATATTTACTAACCCCAGTTGTCTAACCATGTCGAGTTTGGGTACTTTTCCTTCTTTCTCGACCAAGTGTAGAAATAACTATTACTAAGAACATGCATGCAGCTGGGCCCCATCTATTGGGAATGAGTAATTTGTGGCATGCCCCATCGGAAAACTGTTCAAGCACACCAGTCATGATCACAACCTCCGATACCACCAGATGAAAGGAGAATTAATATATAATTACCTCCCAACATCCCCAGTTGCTGCCATCTTATTTGGCATGGGGTAGGACGTAGCCCAGTCATGATCACAACCTCCGATACCACCAGATGAAAGGAGAATTAATATATAATTACCTACCAACATCCCCAGTTGCTGCCGTCTTATTTGGCATGGGGTAGGACGTAGCCCAGTCATGATCACAACCTCCGATATCACCAGATGAAAGAATTAATATATAATTACCTCCCAACATCCCCAGTTGCTGCCGTCTTACTTGGCATGGGGTAGGACGTAGCCCAGTCATGATCACAACCTCCGATACCACCAGATGAAAGAATTAATATATAATTACCTCCCAACATCCCCAGTTGCTGCCGTCTTACTTGGCATAGGGTAGGATGTAGCCCAGTCATGATCACAACCTCCGATACCACCAGATGAAAGGAGAATTAATATATAATTACCTCCCAACATCCCCAGTTGCTGCCGTCCTACTTGGCATGGGGTAGGACGTAGCCCAGTCATGATCACAACCTCCGATATCACCAGATGAAAGAATTAATATATAATTACCTCCCAACATCCCCAGATGCTGCCGTCTTACTTGGCATGGGGTAGGACGTAGCCCAGTCATGATCACAACCTCCGATATCACCAGATGAAAGGAGAATTAATATATAATTACCTCCCAACATTCCCAGTTGCTGCCGTCTTACTTGGCATGGGGCAGAACGTAGCCCAGTGCATGGCTAGCTCTGGCACTCTCCAAATTTGCCAATTTTGAATTTTGAAAGCAGTTGGCAAATTTTATTTTAGTTTGGCAAAATAATTTCATGTAATAATTAACATTTTTTTAGAAAATAACTGACAATTTCTGAAATTTTTGAAGTTTAATAGACAATTTGGCAAACTGTTTTGCTCACCCAGAGATAGCCCTGCCAGTGGTTAAGTGTTCACCTGATGTCCAGTCTGTTTGAGATCAATCCCCATTGGTGGGCCACTGGGGTAATTCTTGTTCCAGCCAGTACACCATGACTAGTATATCAACGGCCATGGTATTATGCTATCTCCTCTATAGGATGGTGCATATAAAAAGATCTCTTGGATGGAACAATGTAGCAGGTTTCTTCTCTAAGACTATATGTCAAAATTTCCAAATGTTTGAGACCCAACAGTCGATGATTAATAAATCAATGTTCTGTTTTGGTGTTGTTAAACAAAACCAACTTTAACTTTCACCTGGCAACATGTTATTAATAAAAAGCCAATAACAAAAGGCCAAACAGACTGAGTGGTGCAACTCAATAAAACCCAAAATTCAATGAAATTCATTAAACCATTTAGGAGCCAGACGTTCCACTGAAAAAGGGATAGTCAGACACATGGAACTAACCAACACACTACTGTATAAACAATATTTAATTAAAAAAAAAAAAAAAAAAAAAAAAAATATATATATATATATATATATAAAACGAGAAATGGAACATTGATTCACAAATGTTTTTGGTTCCTCTGAACCTCTTCAGGTGGAACATTGTAAATAATAATACTGACTTCACTTATTATCAGGCGACATCATACTGGTACATCTTGGTTTGAGTAACTCAAATAAACTCTAACTAAAAAACATTTTGTTTTAAATTAAAGGTAGAAAAATAAATAAACTTCATTTCAGTTACTGAAACCAAGATAACTAAAACATAAAAAAAGATATAACAAAATATGACACATACCGGTACACAAATATATTTCATTAAAACACACATTAAAAGATGGTGAATTGATTCTGTCAGGAAGGACAAGCGGTCTGGCACAGAAATCCAAACTGTTCTACTTGTCGGTACATCGATATAAACTGTCCAACTTTGGTAGTCCTTTTCAGTAAAAAATGTGTTATAAAACTCTGTTTGTCACTGAATTCAGGGAATGTGTGATGCAAGTTGAGCCAGTGCAGAAATCCCAGAACAAAATCAAAGCAGTTCTTGTGCTCTTCGTTATATCTGAAAAATAAGATAATGATTAGCTGTGTACAATATTCTACAATATCTTTGGACAATGAAAACAGACTATGGATGGAGGTTTGGTTGTTATTATGATTTTTTTTAAATTATGTATTTTGTTTGGACGCCACTGCTCCACCCCCACTTTCTTTTCTCTCCTTTGAATTTTATCTTATTTCTTACCAACCTGGCATCTCCTCCTATTTTTCCAACCATTTTCGCTGTTCACCATCACATCCCAGTCCTTGTCTCTCCAAATGTGACGAGTGCTTGTTTCTTGTGACCAATCATATTACACACCTGCCATTACCCAATCAGCTTTTACCCGTGGGCTTAGTCTGATCATATCGGAGAGCGTTCAGTGGTTACTTCTGACATTGTTAAGAGGCTGGGACAGGAAAATCCTATCAGAGAAAGGGTCTACCGAGGGGGTTGCGATCCTGTGACCAAAACACTTCAAGCGATCACTCTACAGACTGAGCTTTATCCTGACTTGAAGTCTGGATGTTGAATCAGTTTGTAGGTCTTAGCTACTGGTGTATCTTACCTGTAAGCTGTCCACACCATGGGATTAACATACTGATGTAATCTCATATCCCACTGCCTGGAGTCCAAACCCGTCATCGGCAACAAGGATATGGTCAAACACTCTGGCCAGACTGAGTCTCTATGTAAGCCTTCCTCATCAAAGTCGAACATTCGGCCTGAAATATATCAATCATTCTGTTATACAACTTTCTAACAAATATTCTTTTATCTAACAATGGAAGCTCAATATTTAGCTATAATTTTATAAATAAATAAACAATAGACTTAAAACACTCCCAGTGGATATATATATATATATATATATATATATGTATGTACGTACACGTATTTATTCAGGCGTTCTGTGGGTCGAACATAGGTCCCTTTCAAAAAGAAAGTCGCACTGAAATTCTCAATTTCTGCACTAAAAATTTCCAACCCAATATATATATTTAATTATGTCTGTACTAATAATTTAATTTAACAGCGGCATGAAAACATATCCCAAATAAGATTTACTCACGCTAATTTTCCCAATCCCATAGGTCATGGGACTCAGATGAAAAATACTGGATAAATCCCTGAATGTAGTAAAACTTTGAAATGAAACATTCTGATTGGTGTCTTTGTTAACTCATGTTCTGAATAACTTGACTCTCGAAGCAAAGGATTAGTTAAATGTGTATCCTTTCAACAACATACATGCACATTAGTTTGTTTTTCTGCTAGTGTACATATTTTAACTTACCATGTGAATCTGTTATTCCAACATGAAGGTTTGCCGAGGTTGTATAGTTCCTGAAGAAAAACAGCACAAAACGAAAATTAAATAAACATGAAATATTATGTTTTGTTTTTCATGTTTACATGGTAATTAAATTAAAATAAAACTGTATACCTGTAACAATAATGAAAAATTTACTAGCACAGGTTTTTAATTTTAAATAACAAATTCTGGCCATAGGATTTCAACTTTCATGGGAAACACTTTTTTGGTTCTGTGCCTTGTGATCATGGGAACCCATTGTATATTGGGGTTTTTCAATAATTATATATATATATATTATTTTCGTTGAATAGTCATACTCGATATAATAATCATGGGAAATGAAATTTTGGTTCCACGATTTTACTGACACGCTACTGGAAGCAATCGTTTCTGTGAAATCCAAAGGCCTGAAATTTATAGGAATGTGACATTCCTCATTAAACTTTATCATCTGGGTTCAGATCTGTTACTACAGTATACATGCAGTCTCTAGAATGGAATGTTTTGTGTTAATGGCACCTAGACACATTTTTAAACACGGACTATGAATAAGTATGTATTATACATATCGGGGCTTCTAGAATTTTTTTAAAATCCACTAGCCATGGGATCAGTGATTTTAAAAATGTACTAGCCACGATTAAACATTCCACTAGCCCTTCTTTACTTTAAGTTAATAAAATTTACTAAATAATAGTAATAATCAGATGTGTCACCTAAACAGGGACATGGATCTTAAAAACACTAACATTGGGGGTTGGGGTGGGGAATGGATATTAACTGCAACATTTGACCACAAAAAATAAAATCACTAGCCGTTGGACATGGCAATAGTATTTATTTACTATCCCAACATTGAATATCACTAGCTATGGGAGTGGGGCTACCATTATCTAGAAGCCCTGCATATACACTGTAAATGCATTCAGGTAATTGCGACCCGTAGTCTATCATCTTGGAGAATTAGCCAGCACTTGTGACAGATGATACCCTTATTCTCAGCAGCAAACAAGTAAACTGCACATTTCCTTAGAGTGTGGGTACACAAAGGTCTATTTACAGCAAAGTTGTCTTCTTTTTAAAAAGTTTTATTGCTCGAAAAATAATTTAGTAATGTCAGGCTTACAGCAAAGTCTTGAGTTTGGACATGTACATTGCATACGTTTTACTCGAACAGTGATGGCCCCAAGTTGCAGTACTGATTATAAATGGAAATAACCAGAGCATCACCATTACAATAATCACAAAAAAGTATAAAGTTAAAAGTTTGTTTTGTTTAACGACACTACTAGAGCACGTCTTTGATTAATTAATCATTGGCCACTGGATATCAAACATTTGATAAATCTTACACAAAATCTGCAGAGAAAACCAGATACGTATTTCCATTAGCACAATGGGGTAAATAATGTGAATATCGAAAAGAAAAGAATAAACGTTACCTAGTAAATGTCCCATTTGTTGGTTTAACAGCAATACAACAGGATGACTGAAGTGATGATGTGAACGGCGATGAAAGACGGAATGGTGGGACACGACTCTCAGTCAATGCGGTGTTCTGATGACACAGAGGACAAACTTCTGGCACCATAAAACATACAATATTAGTGTGTCTGTCGCAGTGCTGAAAACACAGCAGGGATTTTGTGTCCTCGTGATGGCCACTCCTAGACACCATGACTGTCATTACACTATTGTTCTGTTACCTTCTTAAAACGAGCAGCAAAATACTCATAGTACATATGTCATGTCAACGTCACCTGCAAAAACAAATATACATGTATACTATTAGTATTTCAGATCATAATGCATACCCTGGTATGTGTAAAGTATGTGGTCATGCATACATCTTTAATTAGTAAAGTTAAAAGAGTTTTGTTTAACAACACCACTAGAGCACATTCATTAACTGAACATTGGTTATTGGATGACAAATATTTAACATTTATTAAATAGTCTTCAGAGGAAAGATGCTTTATTTCGCAATTAGCAGCATGGGATCTTTTATAATTATATGCATTTTTACACAGACACAACAGCACATATCACGGCCTTTGACAGTGTTCGAAATAAGCACTTGTCTGTTTGTCCCGACAAGTGCAATCTACTCGGACAAGCAAAATGTGCCTTGGTGGTTGTCCAGTGGACATGTAAAATATTCAGTGGAGTTTCATTTTGAGCAATCAAAAACATCATTCTGGTGCTTGAATGAAAGAAACCATTTATTTGGACAAGTAGATTTCTAGATGTGTTTGTCCTGTGGACTAGTGAAAAATTCTGCTTATTTCTATCACTGCTTTGATATTTGAATAGTAAAGTTATTCAACAATTAAGTAATGCTTAAGGAGTGGGAGTCATTTCCCGATATAATTATAAATGTAGCCGTGCTCCACTTGCTATAACATAATAGAACCAGCTTTAATTAATGGACAAGACTCGGACTAAGCACTTTAACAGCCTGGAAAATGTGATAAATGCATCTGCCGACAGCTATAACGTTGAATTACATGCACATTCGTAATTATCACAACTATATTTCCTCAATCTAATTATTTTATTATTTAATAATTTAAAAAAATACAAATCAAAAATAAAGTGTAATACCGGAAGTACACGCGAAATAGACGAAGGGAAATAACTATTGCTATGACTATGTCAAAAAGACGGACTGTTCGGGAACCTTTTACCGCTGTCTTGGGTCTTCTTGCACAGCTCTGATTTGTGTTCAACGCCAGCCTGATCTGAACATCAATTCAGGGTTTAAATAACTATATCCAGCGACTCCCCCTGTTTATAGCGATTAAAAAAAAATAAAAAATCTTTGGAGTATGACTCAATTCCCCCCCCCCCCCCCCCCCCGGTATCCTCGCTGGCCCCTACACAAATTCCTGATAAGAATTAAGTAAATTATAACAAAATAGAAGAGTCCCTTCTCAGATTAGTGTCTTTCCAAATAGTCAATCATGCGCGAATCCAAGGGGGTGGTTACAGTGGTCCCGTGCCCGCCCCCCCCCCCCCCTTAAAAAAAAAGATTAGGGATCATAACTTAAGCCTGCAGTGAACCCTAAATAATGCACAACACCTACATATAGTGCATTAAAATAAACACTGTAAATTACTCTAGGCTTAACAAATTGAACATCTAAATGAGGAATCCCGTTAAAGTTATGTGCAAACTGAAAAGCAACATTTTTTTCTTAATTGTGTATTTCATTACAAATCATAGATACCCGCTGATTTTGATGAAAACAATATTCCTTTAAATACATTTTGTCATAGTAGACCTACATGTACATTCTCTTAAAGCGACTGTCTCAAATTTGCATAATGACCAAAGTATATATTTTTCTTATGAAGTGTAAAAAATAAACCTTGAATTACATAATTTTAATTTACATCCAAATGAGATGGTGTGCGTAGGCATTGGCGTACCCACACTTTTATATTGTGGTGATCTGGGGGCGGGGAGTAGATAATTAGAGAATACTCAACGAGCTACTCGGCAATGCCGTTTATCTTGATGTTGTCCTTCCCGTGTGCAAGATAAACAGTATTGCAGAGTAGCGAGATGGGTATTTTAGTTATTACCCATTATTAATCTGTATCATTTTATGGAACATTTTCAAACGATACTGTTATTGAAAACAAGTTTGCAAATTGAGTACAAGAGACAACGAGCGTTGCGTCATAGGTGTGATGTACGTATCGTTGATGACGTAAGTTAGCTGTTGGCATGACTGACAGATGAGTGATAAGTTAGTTGTTGATATGGATACACGGTTGTTTGTTGTTGGTTAACAGTTGTGACGTCAAAGTCTATAGTGAAGCGCTGATTATGACGCCAAAACGTATCTAGGGGAAGAAATGTTTAGTTTTTTTCTTTATGTCTGGAAAGATCATTTTTCTTTCCCCACTTCTCTCTGCTCACATGGGTAATTGAAAGATCAAATAAGGTGATTAAGTCTTCGTATTTAAGGCTAGTAAGAACTGGGTTCTGATCCCGGGACAGGCCCCCACCTAGCGTAGGTTTTAAGGACTCAGTGGGTAGGTGTAAGGCCACTACGCCGACATCTATGTCACTAACCACACTTGAACTAGCTATTAACTTAATGTCCTGGAAAGACAGATAGGGTAAGTTAGGTGTGTTCCTGACCTGAGACAGCGTGCTTGGACTTTAATTGTGAAAGCACGAAAATAAAGTCAAAATCACAGTTTTGCTAACCTAACCGTTTGCTCTAAGTACTGCCTGGGCCGGTATCCTAAGCATATTACCAACATTTTAACAATATATTTTTTTTCTTTTTCCTATTGGTTTTCTTCTCTTATTATTTAAAAAAAAAAAATCTCTTCTTTTCTTTTATCAATTTATACATTTATTTATTTATTTAGGCCTATAGCGCCACCCTTTTAAAAGAAAATTTTAGAACTCTTTTTTTTCTCTCAATTTCAAGTATATATCTTTTAATCTTCATAAATATTAACTGATCATCATAAACAAGCATATTTACGCGTTCTGCTATAAATCACAGTTATTCCCCTTATCCCGTCAAAGAAAGAAAATGATTTTACATACAGAGATAGTAACAGATGTAAAGAAGAGCTCCTACATTAATCCAGTTAAAGGACACTAAAAATATACAATTTTTAATATACAATTTAATAATAATAATTGTTCTTTAAAAGTAATACTGAATTTTTTATACATACATACATATATATATATATATATATATATATATATATATATATATATATATATATATATATATATATATATATATATATATATATATATTATTATTATTATATTATTATTATTATTATTTTTTTGGGGTATTTTCGAAATATGGGGTAGGGGTAGGTAGCCCTTGCATTCGTCCCTTGGATCTGTCATTGACAGACCTGTGATATAGTGTAGTCAAAGGTATACGGTAATAAAATACGTTTGTCGTCGTATTCATCATGATCATCAACATCATCATCATCACCATCAACATCAACATCATCATCATCATCATCATCATCAACATTTTACAACATCATCATCATTACCATTATGATCACCATCTTAATTATTCTCGGTGTTTCAATGCAAATTAGGTGTAGCTCAGTAGTTAGAGCGCTTGTCTGGCGATCTATGTTCACTTCACTTCACTCGTTAGTTGGCAGTGGCGGGATGTAGTCCAGTGGTAAAGCGCACGATCGGTAAATAGGATCTATCCCCGTCGGTGGGCCCGTTTGACTATTCCTCGATCCAGCCAGTGTACCACGACTGGTATATCAAAGACCGAGGTATGTGATATCCTATCTGTTGGACGGCACATATAAAATATCCCTTGCTACTGATGGGAAAATGTAGCGGGTTTCCACTCTAAGAATATATATCAGAATTACCAAACTTTTGACATGCAATAGCCGATGATTAAAGGGACATTCCTGAGTTTGCTGCAATTTTAAAGATGTTACCGACTAACAGAGACTTTTTAACGATTGTAATTACATATCAAATATATTTTTCTACATAAAATATTAGTGGCTGTATATTAAAACGTGTTTCTGATCGTTCAAATATTTGTACTAGGTTAAATTTCATTTTATTTTCCTAAAAAAAATTTTTCGTGCGTACGAAATTATTTGAAGACAAAATCCAGTGTGGGCCTCTTACAAATATTAAGACGACCAGAAACACATTGGATATACAGACACTGATATTGTAAACAAGAAACATACTTAATATGTTAGTTTAATCGTAGAAATATTTTATTAGTCGGAAACATCTTACAATGCAGCAAACTCAGGAATGTCCCTTTAATAAATCAATGTACTCTAGTGGTGTCGTTAAACAAAACAAACTACAGTAACTAATGTTGGTTCGTTGCTTTAGTAGGTGGAACTAATGCCCCACGATCGGCATGCCAAAACTGGTGGTATGAAATATTATGTCAGTTGGGAATATCAGGTTTTGCTATCTAAAGACTAGACCTAATGTCACAAACAATACTGTATATTTCCGGGTGTGTAAGATAACGAATAATAACGAAAATGCCTTTTTATACTTAACCAGGTTCATGTGAAGGGAGGAGGAGGTGGTAGGGGTTATATGCGATTTTTTTTCTTTCTAAATATATTTTCCAGGGTAGCTCGACCCGAAACTTCGCTCGTCATAGTTTAGATACACACACACATAGTCTAGATACACACACACACATAGTGTAGATACACACACACGCACGCACGCACACAGTCCCCTCCAGAAACAAGCTCTTATACACGCGGCTGCTAACAAAAATAATATTATTACCATTTTACACTGCGCTTTATGTGGTTTTAAAATTGTTATCAAAATGATTGCATGATCTAATTTCATGTTAATTTAACACAAATATAAGGAAACTGATTTGACATCTAATATCTATTGATTAAACACCCCTGCGTATACTGTTCCTCGTCGGGGTACAGGGGTGGCAACATTCTCAAGGGTTTCCTTCAAAGTGGCCAATACAGCGCATATGTATTAAGACATTTTAAAACAAGTTTTATAAGCATTTATATGCGATAATATCTTCAAATCTGTTTTTTGTTTTGTGCAATATTGGTTTGTTTCCCACAGATCCACATTTTTCATGGTCTGACGTTTATAGCGTTTATATTTGGTCTTTTTAACGATTTTATTTTTTGGGGTATTTAGTCTTAATGTGCATCATTGTGTCGTTCACAAATGCGACTCTTTCACTGACGTCTATACTGTTTTTATTAATAATTGCAGATTAATGTTGATATTGCTGTTGATCATTGGACTTTGTTTAACACCTAACAGCCGATGGTGTTGGGTTTTTTTGGTTGTTTTTTTTGTGTGTGTTTTTTGTGTGTGTGTTTTTTTGTCCTGGGGAGTCGTAAAACATTCGTCCATTCCATTCTGTTGAATAAACAATGTGCCGGGGTGTCATTAAACAAAAACTCATTTAATTTATTCACCATATAACGCCATATAACCGTAAATAAAATGTGTTGAGTGCGTCGTTAAATAAAAGATTTCTTTCTTTCTTTCTAGATACACTGAACACCAGTGTTCACTATATGTATTCTGCTTTTCCAATTCGGTTAGTACTGATATAATGCAAACGCATGAATGAGACTATAGAAATAATATACTCTCTTTATTAAAATAAAATAATAAAATAATAATAATAGTATACTTTAAAAAAAATCTACATAAGTTACATTTTATTTCTGTAACGTCTTGAATTTTACATTAATGTTATATTATAAACAACATTTTAACTCGAATAAAGAAACACAAATTAATGGTCTTCTGAAATTCGTATCAATTGTGATACTAGTATTTAAAAAACCTTTGAACATAATATACACATTGATCAGATTATTAATTTAATAACACATAGTGCCATATTTAAAACATTTTGAACACAAATTTTACATTTTGAACACAGCTAGGGTAAAAAGCAACTCAGAATTTAATATCATTTAATGTGACATTTTCATTTGGCACGTTTATTGAAGTGCGGTAAAAACATGTTGTAGCCAGTAGTTCACAGAATCATAATTTTGTGTTGACTATATGAAATAACGCGATTTCATTTTTATTAGGACGCACGATTTTATAATGTAAGAATGTAATCTAAAAGCAATTATTCTAGTAGAACGTGTCTTTATTTTAATATTCATATTTTGCGACTTCTTTCTATTTGCTTTGATTTAGTTCCAGGACAGACAATACGGAATCCATCCACTGTTCGTTATGGAAATAATAAACAAGTGTTTGAATATGAAAATTTTATTTTTCATGATCATTTGCTAGCACGCGCGCAACGCTTAATAATTCCTTAAACAATTTTAAAATATGTACATAATCGGATTTTCGTACCATGTTGGTCTATTATTGGAACGGAATATCTTCCAGGCCATAGACTAATATTGTGTTTTTATTATTATTATTATTATTATCGGTTCGTTTCGTTTCGCATCGCTTTTCTTTTCTACGGTGGCGTAGCTCAGTGGTACAGCGCTCGCCTGATGCACGATCGATCTAGGATCGATTCCCGTCGGTGGGAGCATTGAGCTATTTTTCGTTTCAGCCAGTGCTCCATAACTGGTGTGACAAAGGCCGTGGTATGTACTATCCTGTCTGTAGGATGCTGCATATAAAAGAGCCCTTGCTGCTAATGGAAAAGAGTAGCCCATGAAGTGGCGACAGCAGATTTCCTACCTCAATATTATGTTTGGTCCTTAACCATATGTCCGACGCCATATAACCGTAAATAAAATGTGTTGAGTGCGTCGTTAAATAACGGATTTCCTTCCTGTACATGACGCAATATATTAATTTTAATTTGGTTTTGAGAATACGGTGAATGGGAGTCTTACTAGTATGTGGTTCTTTGTAAACTCTGTCACATTCATTGAAAACCTGTGGAAATAAAACAACCTGGCAGTATCTATTTCCAAATAGCATACACGAGCAACCAGGGCCCGATTTTACGACCGATCTTAGCGCTAAAATCACCTTATGTTCATAAGAAGGTAGCCAGGCACTCAGGTGATCTTAGTGCTAAGATTGCTTCGTTAAACGGGGCCCAGTTGGATATATATTTTTCTCTTTTTTCTTTCTTTCTTTTCATTCTTTCTTTCTTCTTTCTTTCTTTCTTTCTTTCTACCATTTACGGTGATTTTAGTTCTAAGACCGCTTCGTAAATCGGGGCCCAGTTTGATATTTGTTTTCTATTTCTTTCTTTCATTCATTCATTCATTCATTCATTCATTCATTCATTCGTTCATTCATTCATTCATTCTACCAACAAATTGTGGCATGAAGAACGTTACCTCACTTCCCGGGGAGATATTACTCAGATCGACTTCTGTCTCTATAACTCATCTGATGTGTCAAATGTTTTACACCAAGCACGTCCAGGCACGTCATGGTCCATTCGTCCCCCCCTCCCCCCCCTTTCCCCCTTGCCCATAATTAAACTCTTACGCTCATTGCAAAGAACAAAGATTTGTTCTTTCATTCGTTACCGTGCCATACCCTGCCATCTAGACAAAGGTGCCATGCCACCTAGCGACGAAGCCGTATTGTCGTATTGTCTCCCCTTTGGTTGTTTTGTACAGTTGAAGGTGTACCCCGGAGATCCACTGTACTTCTTGCCTTGCAGGGTGAATAGATTGGTGTGTAACCTCGATGCCAGAACTAGGTTTTCACAGTTTGTACGCATGGTAACCGTGGAAATGCAGCATTCGGCTACCGGAAGTGTATACGATGTGTGGACAGGTCGTTGTACCTCTGATGTCACCGAAGAAACAGCTGGATGTATATGTTTCTGATAAACATTTTGTTTTTAATATTATATATGTATTGTTTGATTCCGTATTGCAAGATTTGTTATGAATAAAAGACAAGAAAACAAACAAACAACCTCAGTTAGAATATTTGACAATTTTGTTTTAAAACACAAAACCAGTTTATAGTTTGTCAGACCTTTAATTTCAGAGAAATTTTATATACTGTTTCCCAATGGACTAATATGACCGTTAACAAATTTTTTATTATTATTACAAATACCGTATATGTATTTCGTCTTGAATGTTTTATTCGACAGTGAAATGATAACATGGTTCTTATTTCTTTATCAAATTGATTAATGAATGATGCTTCTGATATTAGTAATAAAAGTCCACTTAATTTGTATTATATTTCAACATTTGAATGCATGGCGTCCCACTTATAAAATGGTGGTTTGAATTTTAAAAATCATGGGTTTTTTTTTTAGGGTTGGGGTGTGCGTGAGTGTTTTTCGTGTGTGTGTATGTGTGTGTGTTTTCGCTTTTTTTCTTCTTCTTTTTTTAAATTGGATCCTTTAAATGTAGTTATAAAATAAATAGGGAAAAGGGAAACACGAAAACAAAAAGGGACAAAAAGGAAAAAGAAAAAAAAGTCAGAAACAGAAGAAAAAAACCCAGTAAGAGAAAGACAGGTTTTTAACACTCTTTTTTCAGAGAAAATAAAATTAATTCGGCAAAAGAGATTTTCACAAGGGTGGGTGGGAGTGAGGTGGCTGTGATTCGTCTTAACCTGAGTTACAAGAGAGATTTTCACAAGGGTGGGTGGGAGTGAGGTGGCTGTGATTCGTCTTAACCTGAGTTACAAGAGAGATTTTCACAAGGGTGGGTGGGAGTGAGGTGGCTGTGATTCGTCTTAACCTGAGTTACAAGAGAGATTTTCACAAGGGTGGGTGGGAGTGAGGTGGCTGTGATTCGTCTTAACCTGAGTTACAAGAGAGATTTTCACAAGGGTGGGTGGGAGTGAGGTGGCTGTGATTCGTCTTAACCTGAGTTACAAGAGAGATTTTCACAAGGGTGGGTGGGAGTGAGGTGGCTGTGATTCGTCTTAACCTGAGTTACAAGAGAGATTTTCACAAGGGTGGGTGGGAGTGTGGTGGCTGTGATTCGTCTTAACCTGAGTTACAAGAGAGATTTTCACAAGGGTGGGTGGGAGTGAGGTGGCTGTGATTCGTCTTAACCTGAGTTACAAGAGATCACATATAAAACAATTACTGGTAATTTATTTAAAGAAGGTAACTCAATTAACACAAAACTATTCTTCCCCGGAGGTGTTCTCCAAACATACAACAGTGATGATACAATGACTGTTTCTAATCGAAAATTGATCAGTTGGGGTCTAACCGGTCTCGGTGGCGCAGTGGTTAAGCCATCGAACTACAGGCTGGTAGGTACAGTGTTCGCAGCCAGGTACCGGCTCCAACCCAGAGCGAGTTCTTAAGGGCTCAGTGGATAGGTGTAAGGTCAATACGCTCTCTTCTCTCTCACTAACCTCTAATAAAACTAACAACTAACCCACAGTCCTGGACAGACATCCCAGGTAGCTGAGGTGTGTGCCCAGGACAGTGTGCTTCAACTTTAATTGGATATAAGCACGAAAATAAGTTGAAATGAATGAAATTGTTGCAGTCTACGCATGTGATGATTAATTATTATTGTCTATAATCGATTGTCGCGGTAAATACTGTAATTGTTACTAAAGTTTGTTTTGTTTAACGATACCACTGGAGTACATTGATTAATTAATCATCGGCTATTGGATGTCGAACATTTGGTAATTCTGACACAGTCATCAGAGGAAACCCGCTACATTTTTCTAAAAACAGTAAGAGATCTTTTATATGCACCATCCCACAGACAGGAAAGCACATAGCACGGCCTTTGCTACACCAGTCGTGGTGCACTGGCTGGAACGAGAAATAGCTAAATGGGTCCACGGACGGGGATCGATCCCAAACCGACCGCGAGCGCCTTATCATTGGGCTACGTAATTGTTACTTCTGATTAGTTGATAAAATTGATGTATATATTCTAGAGTTTGGTTTTGTTTTCACGTGTAAGTAAAGAAAACAACTGTTAGACCGGTATTAATGGTAAAATTAGCGATTTGTAGATCTATCAGGGTAATCACGATCAAAGGGGAGCTGTCATGTTAATTAAAATCGTTTCATCTAATGTTCACATAATTCGAACTGTATAATCGAAAGTTAATGTAAACCGATTATAACCGATGATCGAAAATGGAATTCTAAGCAATTTCCAACAATAATATACAAATGACATATAAGCGATGACAATTCAGGAATGGAGTTTTTCCTCAGTTACGTTTGCTGATACAGATGTTATGCACTACACCACGTAGGAATCCGGGAATGGCCTTTAGAAAAATGAAATTATTCAAGCCCATAGGAAATTTGCAGTGGATGGACACAAATTGTTTTTGGGGTGGGTGGGGTAGTGTGATTGCAAAAAACATAGTTTAATCTTTATTTATACAGAGACCAAAAATGTACGGTCACAGTCCTCTCCTTCGATCACCATTCCAGTTCCTGCTTGTAAACCGCAACTGACGGTGCGGTGTTAATATTAAATGTTTTTTTTATTTTTTTATTTTTTTTTATTTTTTTTTTTTTTTTTTTTTTTTTTTTCTAGACATGGCAATAACAGGATGTATTTTTCTGTCCTGTTTTTCTCCCTTTTTTTTGGTTTTGTTACCTTTATCTAGTAAAATTATTTATTGTTCTCGCGTCTTTTTTTGTCGTTGACTATATCTATCACCATCTTTCTGTTCAAAGAAATTACCATTACGTACGCAAATAGTGGACATTTCTCAAATATCGCTCATTCCATTTTCCGGTACTTTAAAGGGAGTGTGCGAGTATGCTGCTATTGTAATGTGTTTGCAAACCGACTAACATTAAAGATAATTTCCTGTTTAGGATAATTGTACATGTGTATATCTATTAAAGAAGTGTTTAATTTGTTGTCGTCCTAATACTGTTTGTAGTAGCCCAAACTATATTTTATCTTCCTTCCAATAGTTTCGTTTGTACGAAATAAAGTATTTAATATAATTATATTGCGAAGAAAATGAACAGTGTCTGCTGCAAAACATTGGCACATGACCGTAAGCACATTCAATATACAGACACTGTTATTGTAAACAGGAATATGTATTTAATATTTAATTTTATTTGACAGTTAGTAAAACAATATCTTTATACAATGCTCGCAAAATACGGAGGGCCCGTTTTCTATTGTGTATGACGAGATTGAGCGAATGAGATAAATATTAATTTAGTTAGTATTATTCAGGTTTTTAACTTTTTTTTTAATAGGTTTAAAGACAGAAGGCCTTTTTTGATTAGGACATAAGCAAATATTGTGGTTGGATCTAGTATAGTCGGTAGAACGCTCGCCTGAAGTGCGTGGGCCATAAGATCGAAACCCTAGGTTGAGTCATTATGATTCTGGTTTTTCATCCCAAGTCAGCGTCCTGCTATATCGAAGTTCATCCTGTCTGTGGAAAATTGCATATGAAAATCCCTTGCTGCTAACGAAAAACTGTGTATGGTTTCCTATATATCAGGATTATCAAATATTTGACATCAATTGCCGATGATGAATTAACCAACGTGCTCTAGGAATGTCGTTAAACATAACCAAAATTAACTTTTTCAATAGCCGGTGATGAAATTAATCAATGTACTCTAGCGATTTTGTTAAACAAAAACCCGGAGCGGTTATAGAATCTGTCCGCCACTAATCCTTCTGTAAAAAGAGGGATTTTTTTGGTGGGGATTCTTACAAAAAGTGGGGCATGGTTTTTTGCGGAGGAAAAAGAAAGAAAATATAATAATTTATTTAGAAAAAAAAAAAAAAAAAAAAAAAAAAAATTGACATTAAGACTTATTGGGGGGGGGGGGCAGCCCCCCAGTCCCCTTGCTAACCCTAATCACTCTGTAGCCGTGTAGGCTATCAACACTCCGCTGTAACTATCGACCGACAAAGTTCCTAAATTAAAATAAAGTAAAACAGAAAATCACTCGACCCTATGTTCCTAAAACAAACTAAACCCTAACCGTTCCTGAAATAAAACACAAAATAACGCAAAGTTCCTAAAATAAAATAAAATAAAATGGAAATTAACTCGAGTTATTGGCTTTATTTTAGTAATCGTCAGAGTAGTTAAAATTATCGAAAATTACATATTCGTTATTTAGTGTATAGTAAATGATTGTATTTAGGTGGCGGACATATTCTATAACCGTACCAAAAAAACCTTAACTGTTTTCACTAGCCGATGATGAATCAATCAGTGTGTGCTTTGGTGGTGTCGTTAAGCAAAACAAAACATTTTTTACTTAATAAAAATGTCTATCTGTCCGTCATTCGCCGTTTCCAGAATTAGCAGACGACACATCATTTTCTCCCGCCAACTGATCCTCCTGAGTGTGTAGAACCAGTCAAGATGTCGCCACTGTTATTTAAAAGATCCTTTCTATTCAGCTGTCGGGCTCGCGCGACCATGTTTGCTTTTTCTTTCGGCAGGAGACCATGCCGGATCCCCATTCAGACTTAATAGATGTCAGTGTAACTTGCCAGCCCCTCGTTTTGTCCTGGAATTACAAGGGGAAGGCATTGGGCGGAGCAGCTAGCGAATCGGCGCAATCCCGACGATAAAAGGCACAGTCTGTTGTGACCGCTATTTAGTTTAGTTTAGTCTGAAAAAAAGAAAGTTCTATCATGCCGCCAGTTGGCAGATGGCTCGTGATGGATGGAATTTGAATGGAGGTCTATTTTTGTCGATGCTGGACCGGATTAGATTTTTAGTAAAAAAACAACCCACTAACCCCCCCCCCCCCCCTCCCCCCAAAAAACCCCAACCAAACCCACCAACTTTACATATACCCAACTTTATATATAAAATACTACTACTACTACTACTACTACTACTACTACTACTACTACTACTACCACTACTACTACTACTACTACTAATAATAATAATAATAATAATAATAAAAAGTTGAAGAAAAAAAATCCAATTAAATCAAGTCAAATTAACAACAACAACCGAAACCAAGGTCGATGAGCCTAGATTTTGTAAACAACATCCAAATATGGTAAACAAGTGTCTGCCAAATGAACACGAAACGCGAACATAGAGAAATAAAAATTCAAAATGTCCATCTTCATGTTCCATACTCGAGACACCCTCTTTGATTTTAACAGACAGACATATATTTTTATGTCTCACCATGTGTACACAGGTTTAAAAACATTAAAATACAAAAATACAGGAATAAAAGTACACAAGCTACTCCATACGGAATTACAAGAGACTGACATTAAAATAATACCTTAAATAAAATCTATATAATATACTATATTAATATAATTTTATATATATACACATACCAAGTAATTATTACATAATATAACAAAATTGATTTTAACATTACATTTTGGTGTTTACTCTCTCTCTCTCTCTCTCTCTCTCTCTCTCTCTCTCTCTCTCTCTCTCTCTCTCTCTCTCTCTCTCTCTCTCTCTCTCTCTCTCTCTCTCTCTCTCTCTCTCTCTCTCTCTCTCTCTCTCTCTCTCTCTCTCTCTCTCTCTCTCTGATGTGTTGGCTAAGTATGTCGCCATATAACCATTGAACTTGCGTTGGGTAAAATACACTGCATTTCCCACTGAGCATAAATCCTCAGGCCAAACCATAGCTGATGTCAATTTTCTGCCTCGTTTCCGACGGTTTACAGCACAATCCGCTGGAACTCTTCAGAAGGAAGGCTCGTTTTGAAACAACTTCCGTTAATCAGCCATCACCTTAAGGGGTTGGTGCTGTTCAGATGCGTCTGCTCCTGGACTTAATTATGTGGCACGCCAGACGATTTATACTTAAAGATTATTATTTCCGGCGCTGTCGCATCATATGTTTTTGGTTCAGTTAGGAGTTGATTATACTAAATTAACAATCAGTTACTTTTCAATGATCGGGCACATTTCACTAGAGGGGTGCGGTGATTAGGACGTGCGAGCCACAAGGAGGAATTACCCCACGGAAAAAGACACAATGGCGGCCGTTTTTGCTAGAATTGCTCCTGAGATCTGGACGTTGTTTTTGTGTTGATAGTAATGAAGATATCAATGAATAACAATGAGCTTTCGTTGAGTTCGTCATTAATTTTGTTACTAAAAACACCAACTCTGTGCTAGTTAATTGTAAATTAAAGGCGAATTACATAGAGATGCTCACTGGACCCCCCCCCCCCCCCCCCCTCCCCTCCCCCCGAACATGCCTAGAATCCTTTTTGGTTGATAAAAGTACTAGCAGTATAGTAATATATTCTAAAAGTTCTAGCAGCATAACAATTTATTCTAAACTGGCATCCAAACATTCTATCACATAAACAGTTAAAATGCTATTTAATTTAATTTAATTTAATTTATTTATTTATTTACGCAAAAGATAATTCAAAGATTAAGAAGAGGTAAAGCACATCTACTTACCACACACCTCTCAATCCATCTGTACATAACAAGTATAATAAGCAAAAAAAAAAAAAAATCCAACAAAAAACAAGCAAAAAACTAATTCCCTAATTTGGGGTTTAGTGGTTCGCGGCTGGATTCACATAATAATTGTGTCTTCATATTGCGTATTACGTAATTTAATTATGACATTAATAAGATAGGACAACATTATTGAAACTGATGACACAACACGTATCGTCTGTACGGCTTATGGACAGGTCAGTATTTCATTACATGGTTTATGTGTGTCACATTTAATCAAATATTAAGCAGAATTAATTAGCGGACTCCAGACGATTACAGTAAACCTGTCTGTATGTCCGCAATGTAACATATAGGCTTAACAACGTGCACTTAGAATTTTATTTTATTTTGTTTAATATGCAACCATCAGGAGAGGGGTTAGTAGTTAAGTTGCTAGTGGGTAGGGAAAGTGCAGGGATGCGAAACCCAGTACCTACCAGCCAAACGGCTGATGGCTTAACCACTACGCGACGGAGACCAGTAACCGAATGCAACGCACTGGCTTAACCGTACACATCTATGTTTCTTTTTTTTCAAACATTATGTATGGCATGTCTGGTACATTTAGTTTGGGAGTGGCAGTCATCTTTGTGACGGTACAAGAAGGATGGAATAACCTTCCCAGGAGTGGTAGTTCTCTTCGAGCGGCACCGGAAGAATACAACATCCCTCCTCGGGAGTGGCTGTCCTCCTATAGACGAGACACTAGACAGAGATTTATGGAATCAGCCACTATTTTGCCAAGTGTCCATTCGACTCTGTATTGTTGAGAGATAGGTACCTGATGAAGAGTTGTACGGTTCTGTCTCTGTCGGTCATATGTGACGGTCCCACTATGGGAAATTGTATGCAAGAGATCCTTCCACTAGAGCACATTGATTTATTAATCACCGGCTATTGCATATATGAAGAATTTGGTAATTTTAACATATAGTCTTAGAGAGGAAACCCGCTAAATTTTGCCATTAGTGGTAATGGAACGCACATACCACGGCCTTTGATATACCAGTCGTGGTGCACTAGCTGGAACGAGAAATAGCCCAATGAGCCCATCGACGGGGATCGACCCTAAAACGACCGCGCATCATGCGAACGCTTTACCACTGGGCTACGTCCCGCCCTCTGATCTTCAAAATAACCACTATCCATTTTAATCCCTGTCCTGGACAGACGCCCCAAAATAGACGAAACGTGCGTACCAAGACCAGCCTACTAATAGAAAAATGTAGCGGGTTTCCTCTCTGAGATGACCAAATGTTTGACATCCAATAGCCGATGATTAATAAATCAATATGCACTGGTGGTGTCGGTAAACAAAAGAAACTTTTCATTGGAGTCATCAATCTTTCAGGCCACCACAAATTACGTGAATGATCAGCGTGAAACTAAAGCACGAATAAGAAGACAAACCTGAATTGAAATCTTCATCCAGCTGGAACCGTGGATGGGTATCGACAGGGAAATAAGTACTGTGACGCAACAATCATGCATCTTGTCCTATCTGTAATACTAGCATGGAATGACTGGTAATAAATCTCTTCAGGTGTGCCGTGGGGTGAAACTCCAAACCGAATGTAACTGTCACCTTATACGAAACGTCATTTTCTCTTCCATTATCCCTTTACATCGTTTTGAGGAGTTTAGTGAAAACGGCCATTTCATTTAAATTTATTTTCGTGCTTATATCCAATTAAGATTCAAGCACGTTGTCCTGGGTACACACACCTCAGCTATCTGCGCTGTCTTTCCAGGACAGTGGGTTAGTTGTTTGTTGGTTAGTGTGACAGAGAGAGAGAGAGAGAGAGAGAGAGAGAGAGAGAGAGAGAGAGAGAGAGAGAGAGAGAGAGAGAGAGAGAGAGAGAGAGAGAGAGAGAGAGAGAGAGAGAGAGAGAGAGAGAGAGAGACGGGGATGGGGGAGAGAAGAGGGTGTAGTGGCCTTACACCTACCCACCATTGAACCCGTAAGAACTCGCTCTGGGTTGGGGCAGGTACCGGACTGCGAACCCTCTACCTACCAGTACGATGGCTTAACCACTGCGCCACCGCGGCCGGTTCCCTTCCATTATCCCTTTACATCGTTTTGAGGAGATTAGTGAAAACGGCCAAAAGCTGCTCGCAAAACGGCCGGCCAATTACACGCTTTGGAAAGGAAACGGATTATAGCACACGAACAAATTACTGCTAATGAGGGCAAAATGGAGGCAGTTTCAAACAAATCTGGCCAGAGGCAGCGAAAGGTCTTTTGACGAATTGGCCTGCCAAGCGTGATTTTCTTGCACTTGCTTATTTGCTTTTGATTCGTCTAATTTCCAAAGAAGAACAGATAACTCCCAACCGGAAATAATTCTTGAAATACTGATACCGGCTCTCGATCAGTTTTAATCTTTTCCAACTGTCAACAAATCGACATTTTTGTGTTAATGACGCAAAAATTGTAGTGCGTCTTCAGTTTATATTTAAATGCTCGCAATTTATTAAGAAATTTATGTAGTGAAATTGTGGGTATTTGGCCATACTGAATTTAGCTTGATGTAGAAAATAGTGGGATTGGTCGGAGGTAACCCATACGGCTAATAAAGCATGGAAGAATGTAGTGACACAAGCCCGAACAAATCTGATTGGTTAAAAAATTTGGCATCCATCTTGAATATATATATTATTTTTTTTATCACTAAAGAAATAATAGGACCAATTGGACAGTTGGCGCGTTGTTTTAGCGAACATGACCATTTGACCATGACCACATACAGTTTGACATCAGAATTCAGAATATTATATTATTATAGAATATTATGGATTTTAGTGACAAAACTCTTCACATATTTGTTTTCTCTCTTTCAATATAGTTCAGGTAATTCTTTCCTTTGCAGCAAATATGGTGTCCTAAGCAAAAGTGACCAAAAGTGATCAACGAAATGCCCCTCTTTCTTTGGGTGTGTTTGATGAATGTACAACAAATATTTTAATATATATATATATAGATAGATAGATAGATAGATAGATAGATAGATTAGATGTATAGATATATATTAGGTATTTAGTAGTAATTCGTGTGGGTTGGTGCATCTTAATAAAATCAGGTCATTGTATGGAAACTTACGGTTGTTAGTGGTATAATTATGTCATCATATTTGTGTTGGATTTTATTTTATTTGTTTTGTTTGTTTATTTGTTTGTTTGTTTGTTTATTTATCTGTTTATTGATTTATATGTTGGGTTTTGTTTTGGCTTTGGTTTTGGCTTGTTGCTTTGGTTTTGTGTTTCTTTCTCGTTTTGCTTTCGCTTTTTGCTTGTTTGGTTTGGGGGGTTTCTGTCCATTTTAGTTATATAGTTTTTTTTTTTTTTTCTGTTTTTTTTGGCTTGTTGGTTTTGTTTTCTATTTGGTTTTGTTTTGTTTTCGCTTTTTTTAAACTAATTTATATTTTGTTTTTGTTTTTCAAACTACTAGTCTACATATCAACATAAATATGTTCAGCGAGGCACTGGGTACACTTCCCAGCTGTCTACCGATGACATGTGTTAATAGGATATATTGTGTTGGTCAGTGACCAGGTTGTATTTCCAAGCAAACAAGATATCACAAGAAAGAGAGCCCAACCTTTATCAACTTTAGTGTGAATGGGAGCCAGCATTTCAACATGAACAAAATGAAGTTTTACCGTTGATATATATAGGTATATGGCTACGTATGGAAGTCCTAAGACTTACATTCCTTAGGAATGCAGGTCTGACTGCTAAGATTTCAAGACCTAGCCGGACCTGCATTCCTAGAAAACCGAAATGCAAGTCCTATAGCTTAAATTGCAGTAAAAAATAATAACAGTTTAATTTATAAATGTTTTGGCTGCAGGCACAACTATCCACTCTTTCAAATTGACACCGTTTATGGCACTTTTAAAAATAACTCCATCTGTTGTTGACAACAAGTATGATCCGCTTTTCGTTACCCCTCTGATGACATATGGTCCAATCCAAGGTGTTTCCACCTATGCGGTCCTGGCGTCTTAAGTTATAGCTCTTTTGCCAATGACTTTCATCATTGTGTCTACTCTTTTCCCAGTTTCCTCATGCAGCGTTTTATCGGATACCGTGGCCTCCATCTCATCATCTGAATGTCGAATATCATCGGGCATCATTAGTTCTCTAATAATTTTATACTTAAATTTTAAATTATGTGATATTTCTAACTGTGCTAAATTATTTATATTATTTTAAAGTAGCGCTTTGCATTATACTTTATTCCTAGTTATATTATTATGTGTTATTCTTTTATCAGTTTGATAATATTGATTAATCAAAGACATTGTGGAAAATATGCAATATAATTTGTATTATATTATATTGATACGCATTAAAAATAATATGTTGATGTAATTATGCAGAGGTATTTTAACGTTACCTTTAAAATAATTTATATATTGTCTTAGTTTAAACCCTGTGAAACATAACATTTTAATAAGCAGCTGCCGATACGTACCCAGTGTGCTGGCGTGCAAAGAATTCAAAGCTTCTCCAATAACGCTTACTGCCAGTTGTCATAAACCACCGAAGAGCCAATTCCCTCTGGAAGATCGTCATTTTGTTTTAATATTAAAATAAAGTATGCCTTTTTCAATCTGAAAAATACCCACTAATATATATATAAAGTGAAAAACTTTTCTGATTATTATTTTAAAAACTGTTTACTTTAAAATGTATATAAAGTTTTATTTACATGATTGCAAAAAAAAAAAAAAAAAAAAAAGAAGAAAAAAAGTTTGTTTTGAAGGAAATGTTTTATTTAACGACGCACTCAACACGGTTATATGGCGTCGGACATATGGTTAAGGACCACACAGATATTGAGGGAGGGAACCCCTATCGCCACTTCATGGGCTACACTTTTCGATTAGCAGCAAGGGATCTTTTGTATGCACCATTCCATAGACAGAATAACACATATCACGGCCTTTGATGTACCAGTCGTGGTGCACTGGCTGGAGCGAGAAATAACCCAATGGGCCCACCAACGGGGATTGATCCCAAACCTACCGCGCATCAAGCGAGCACTTTACCACTGGGCTACGACTCGCTCCTAAGTGTTTTTTTTAACAACACCACTGAAGAACATCGATTAATTAATCATTGTCTATTGGATGTCAAATGTGTGGTAATTCTCGTAGTCATCAGAGGAAACCCGCTACATTTGTTCTAATGCAGCAAGGGATCTTTTATATGCACTGTCCCAAAGACAAGAAATCACATACCACGGCCTTTGTTCAGTTGTTGTGCACTGGATGGAATGCCAGAGGTGGTTCGATCCTTCTATGCAAGCACCTCAAGTGAGCACTCAACCGACTGACCTACTCCCCCCCCCCCCCCCCCCCCCTCCACCGATTGCAAACAGTACTAGGAATGAAAGTCTGGCGGGCTTGTAGTACTAGGAATGAAAGTCTGGCGGACTTGTAGTGTTAGGAATGAAAGTCTGGCGGACTTGTAGTGTTAGGAATGAAAGTCTGGCGGACTTGTAGTACTAGGAATGAAAGTCTGGCGGACTTGTGGTACTAGGAATGAATGTCTGGCGGACGTGTAGTACTAAAAATGAAAGTCCTGCGGACTTGTAGTACTAGGAATGAAAGTCCTGCGGACTTGTATTACTTGGAATGAAAGACTTTGAGTACTAGGAATGAAAGTCTGGCGGGCTCTGAGTACTAGGTATGAAAGTCTGGCGGACTTGTAGTACTAGGAATGAAAGTCCTGCGGACTTGTATTACTTTGAATGAAAGTCTCTGAGTACTAGGAATGAGTCTGGCGGACTCTGAGTACTAGGTATGAAAGTCTGGCGGGCTTGTAGTACTAGGAATGAAAGTCTGGCGGGCTTGTAGTACTAGGAATGAAAATTTGGCGGGCTTGTAGTACTAGGAATGAAAGTCTGGCGGGCTTGTAGTACTAGGAATGAAAGTTTGGCGGGCTTGTAGTACTAAGAATGAAAGTCTGGCGGACTTGTAGTGTTAGGAATGAAAGTCTGGCGGACTTGTGGTACTAGGAATGAAAGTCTGGCGGGCTTGTAGTACTAGGAATGAAAGTCTGGCGGACTTGTAGTACTAGGAATGAATGTCTGGCGGACTTGTAGTACTAAAAATGAAAGTCCTGCGGACTTGTAGTACTAGGAATGAAAGTCCTGCAGACTTGTATTACTTGGAATGAAAGTCTCTGAGTACTAGGAATGAAAGTCTGGCGGACTCTGAGTACTAGGTATGAAAGTCTGGCGGGCTTGTAGTACTAGGAATGAAAGTCTGGCGGACTTGTAGTACTAGGAATGAAAGTCTGGCGGACTTGTAGTACTAGGAATGAAAGTCTGGCGGACTTGTGGTACTAGGAATGAATGTCTGGCGGACTTGTAGTACTAAAAATGAAAGTCCTGCGGACTTGTAGTACTAGGAATGAAAGTCCTGCGGACTTGTATTACTTGGAATGAAAGACTTTGAGTACTAGGAATGAAAGTCTGGCGGGCTCTGAGTACTAGGTATGAAAGTCTGGCGGACTTGTAGTACTAGGAATGAAAGTCCTGCGGACTTGTATTACTTTGAATGAAAGTCTCTGAGTACTAGGAATGAGTCTGGCGGACTCTGAGTACTAGGTATGAAAGTCTGGCGGGCTTGTAGTACTAGGAATGAAAGTCTGGCGGGCTTGTAGTACTAGGAATGAAAATTTGGCGGGCTTGTAGTACTAGGAATGAAAGTCTGGCGGGCTTGTAGTACTAGGAATGAAAGTTTGGCGGGCTTGTAGTACTAAGAATGAAAGTCTGGCGGACTTGTAGTGTTAGGAATGAAAGTCTGGCGGACTTGTGGTACTAGGAATGAAAGTCTGGCGGGCTTGTAGTACTAGGAATGAAAGTCTGGCGGACTTGTAGTACTAGGAATGAATGTCTGGCGGACTTGTAGTACTAAAAATGAAAGTCCTGCGGACTTGTAGTACTAGGAATGAAAGTCCTGCAGACTTCTATTACTTGGAATGAAAGTCTCTGAGTACTAGGAATGAAAGTCTGGCGGACTCTGAGTACTAGGTATGAAAGTCTGGCGGGCTTGTAGTACTAGGAATGAAAGTCTGGCGGACTTGTAGTACTAGGAATGAAAGTCTAGCGGGCTTGTAGTACTAGGAATGAAAGTCCTGCGGACTTGTAGTACTAGGAATGAAAGTCCTGCGGTGTTGTATTACTAGGAATGAAAGTCCTGCGGTGTTGTATTACTAGGAATGAAGGTCCGGCGGTGTTGTAGTACTAGGAATGAATGTCTGGCGGACTTGTAGTACTAGAAATGAAAGTCCTGCGGACATGTAGCACTAGGAATGAAAGTCTCTGAGTACTAGGAATGAAAGTCTGGCAAGTTTGTAGTACTAGGAATGAAAGTCCGGCGGGCTTGTAGTATTAGGAATGAAAGTGTGGCGGGCTTGTAGTACTAGGAATGAAAGTCTGGTGAGCTTGTAGTACTAGGAATGAAAGTCTGGCGGGCTTGTTGTACTAGGAATGAAAGTATGGCGGCCTTGTAGTACTAGGAATGAAAGTCTGGCGGGCTTGTAGTACTAGGAATGAAAGTCCTGCGGGCTTGTAGTACTAGGAATGAAAGTCTGGCGGGCTTGTAGTCCTAGGAATGAAAGTCTGGCGCAATTGTAGTACTAGAAATGAAAGTCGTACGGACTTTTAATACTAGGAATGAAAGTCTGGCGGACTTGTATACTAGGAATGAAAGTCTGCCGGACACATAGTACTATTAATGAAAGTCTGGCGGACTCTAAGTACTAGGAATGAAAGTCTGGCGGACTCGGAGTAATAGGAATGAACGTCCGGCGGACTAGTGGTACGAGGAATGAAAGTCCTGCGGACTTGTAGTACTAGGAATGAAAGTCTCTGAGTACTAGGAATGAAAGTCTGACGGGCTTGTAGTACTAGGAATGAAAGTCCTGCGGGCTTGTAGTACTAGGAATGAAAGTCTCCGAGTACTAGGAATGAAAGTCTGGCGGGCTTGTAGTACTAGGAATGAAAGTTTGGCGGGCTTGTAGTACTAGGAATGAAAGTCTGGCGGGATTGTAGTACTAGGAATGAAAGTCCTGCGGGCTTGTAGTACTAGGAATGAAAGTCTGACGGGCTTGTAGTACTAGGAATGAAAGTCCGGCGGACTTGTAGTACTAGGAATGAAAGTCCTGCAGACTTGTAGTACTAGGAATGAAAGTCTGCCGGACTTGTAGTACTAGAAATGAAAGTCGTACGGACTTGTAGTACTAGGAATGAAAGTCTGGCGGACTTGTATACTAGGAATGAAAGTCTGCCGGACACATAGTACTATTAATGAAAGTCTGGCGGACTCTGAGTACTAGGAATGAAAGTCTTGCGGACTCAGAGTAATAGGAATGAAAGTCTGGCGGACTCTGAGTACTCAATTGTAACAAAGGCCGTGGTATGTACTATCCTGTCTGTGGGATGGTGCATATAAAGATCCCTTGCTGAGGACAGGATATTGATATTTACAATTCAATACTTAAATGCAGCATTTGACAAAACAATTTCACTAGTCGTCAGGCACGGCAATAGTAGCTATTTACTAGCCCAACATTGAATATCGCTAGCCATGAGAGTGGGGCTACCACAGTCTAGAAGTCCTGTAGATATGTAGGCAAGCAGATACATAAACTGTTAGGTGAGTAGATAAATAAATAAACTGACACATATATAAAAAGGGAAGTTGGTAGGTAGACGTGTAGATATAAAGATAATTAGGCGGGTATATAAAACAGGTACCTAGGTAAATAGACCGGTAGAGAGAAAGACGGCAGTGCAGATACATAGGTAACACTATAGGTAGTTAGATAGCTATACAGAAAGACAGGTGGGCAGGCAGTATAAGGATTAAAAATACGAGTAGATATATTAATAGATGGGTAGCCAAGCAGACAGCAAGAGACAGAAGGACAGACGGGCAGACAGACACATTATAGCTAACAGTCATGAGATATACCCTGACCAGATACAACACGGTGCGATTCTAACACCAACCCAACTGGGAGATAAACGAGACTCACACACAATCTGTTTTTCACAAGCGAGAGGAGGGTCGACATCTCGTTATCTTCCCTTGTCAAGCTCTCCACGAGGAGGCGCGAAATGTCGAGCACAATGGAGGGAGCCATCTTGACATTTTTTAGACGGCGGTAGGTCATCTCAAGATACAGCCCTCGGAATATCGTCTGACAACTTGTGAAATTTTCAACTCGCCGAAACTAAATTGTCCCTATCATCTTGTGTACAAACAGCGGGTTGTGGATGCGCCTCGAGCGAGGAGTTCCGTTTTCAATGTTCATCAGTAAACAACGAATAACTTTAGACGTCGCTATTTATTAGCATTCCAGGAAATCGAAGACTTGTTGACTTTATTTAGTGTAATGTCTTTGGAAAAACATCGAAATAAAATAGCTGAATAGACTTTGACATTTCCAATAGTTTTGCTTGCTGTCACCTTTATGTCAAACGCTGTGTCTTTTACTATAGCGTTTTGGGTAGTTAGCTGTCGCCTTTATGTCGAATAATTTGTCTTCTACTCCAGCGTTGTGGGTAGTTAGCTGTCGCCTTTATGTCGAATACTTTGTCTTCTTCTTCTTCAGTGTTTTGGGTAGTTAGCTGTCGACTTTATGTCGAATACTATGTCATCTGCTCCAGAGTTTTGGTTCGTCGTATTTGCAGATTGAGAAAACGATGGGTGTAATGTCCATGTTTGTTGTATGATGTTTTTAAACAATTTATTTCGCCCAAAAATAAAAATAAAATAGTCCGAGGTCTTTGGTCAGACCAAAGTTCCATGCGGCGATACGATTGTTTGTTTGTTTGTTGTTGTTTTTTTAGCATGGGTTGCACAGAAAAGGTGGATATATGGGGGCATATGCACGTCCTAGTTCATGCGCTCCAAATGCGGTTTTACGCCATAGCAAGAAAGGACTGGCAAAAATCGACGTCATACCGCGGGAAATTAAAATAATAATAATAATAATAATTTTACATGCGAGGGTCAAAATGGACGCGCGCGCTGACCAGAGACCAGAAATTTATTTTGTTTGGCCTTATCAACAAGGCTGAAATGTAGTTCAACCATGGTTGTATATAGGCGCAAACTCCATTGGTCCGTAATCTATAAACGTACGCCGCATCAATCGCTTTATACGTAAACGAGTTGAATAGATTCTATGTATGTGTTCTCCGTAAGCGTATACGTATCCGAGCACTCTATGCATTGTGAATTATGTATACGTATTCGTATATTGACTACGGACAAATGGAATTTGCGCTTTACGTTATTAAATGGGGGCTTTCATTTTGGCCTTTTATTGACTTATTATACTAACTGACCCGAAGACTTATTAAGGTGATATTCATTATTTTAAAAAGAAATTAATATTTTTAGTGAAAACTTTCCAACACACAATACAAAAAATATGTACAGTAAATAATATTTACTCAAATATAATCTATGTAGTTAATTAGCTTGTACATGTACACTATTAAAGGGACAGACCCTAGTTTTTAAACACTAAGGCATAATTTTCACCTAGACTCTAGTTCAACCCGTAAAAATGGATACTAAGTTTGGTTAATTTATAAACCTGTAACAAATTTGGGTACAACACAGTGAAACAAGAGTCTGTGACGTTGAAATACCCTTCCAAATAAACTAATACGCGACTCCGTAACAGTTACTTCTCAGACGCACGTGCGTTTGTAAAAATATGAAAAATGCATTTTGTGGTATCAGAAACACTAGAATAAGCAGAAAGACTTCGGTTGTACGAAAATGGATACTCTACACAATACAATATAAGTATTGTTTGATTTCAGTGATCATAAACGGCTCCAATAGTGAAAAATATGCCGTAGTGTTTAAAAACTAGGGTATGTCCCTTTAATACACTATATATATATATATATATATATATATATATATATATATATATATATATATATATATATATATATATATATATATATATAATTATGACCTAAAGGGCATTATTTCTTGACAATTATGAGAAGGACAACTCGCCAATCTCTCCAATGTCCTGTCTAGTTGCTAGTTTGAGCACTCTTACAACCCGATTCTCGTCGTATACAACTCCTACGACCAATTAGTTTTTAATCTGAGCGCACTAGTCGTAAGGTTTCTCGCTCCAGCCAGTGCGCCACGACTGGTACACCAACGGCTGTGGTACGTACTACCCTGTCTGTGGTATGGTGCATATAAAAGAACCCTTGCTGCTAATCGAAAAGAGTTGCCCAAGAAGTGGCGACAGCGGGTTTTCTCTCTCAATATCTGTGTGGTCCTTAACCATATGTTTCACGCCACATAAACGTACATAAAATGTGTTGAGTGCGTTGTTAAATAAAACATTTCTTTCTTTCAATCGTAAGTTGGGAGTGTTGTGGGGGTGGGAGTGGGAGTGGGGGGAATTACACCGCAACAATCGAGTTGGCCCACTCCGTCGTAACAGCTGATATTTTTTGATTAGCATAAGAAGCTGTATGTTATAACCAGAAGTAATGTACGATACTTTTAAAGGATGGTATGTCCATTAAAAGTAAATGTCAAAATATATGTTGTTGTCTTGCTGAATGCTAGTGAAATTCATTCAGTAGGCAGGCCCATGTTTATAAAAATTCCGCAATCTCATGGATACATTTTTGTCTCTTAAACCTAGCACATACGGCCAACAATAATTATTGTCGGCCAACACTGTTGTCAAAAATGTTTTTCGACAAATATAGGTCGTATGCGGCAATTTATAACAAAAAAACAAACAAAAACAAAATCACCATCTACAACAAAAATCGTCCGTGTGCGGCAAACTATAACAATGTTGGCGACAAAACTGCTGCCAATTATTATTATTATTATGCATAATATCATTATTATTAGTCCGGACGGTGGTAAAGCGCTCGCCTGATGCGTTGTCAGTGGGCCAATGGGCTATTTCTCATTCCAGTCAGCGCACCACGACTGGTATATCAATGACCGTGGTATGTGCTATCCTGCCTGTGGGATGGTGCATATAAAAGATCCCTTGTAAGTGATGGTAACAATAAACATAAGCCAGACATAGTGACACTCTTGTTCTTACTGCACACTGCCTTGTTTAGTTTTTATTTCTACCTAAAATAAACGATTGACGTGGTTCTTAAAGCTCAACCATATGCAAATATGGTTTTAAACTCAAGAAAAAATACAATTATTTTTGTGTTATATATTATGGCCACTATTATACACACTATTTTGTCCATAATCATAAATATTTTCCACAGATGGGGGTAAGTGGATGGTCTTAGACCCCCATCCAATTGCCTGGCTTGTTATACCAATGGTGCATACTTTCATTAACGCGTAAAACTGTGACTAAATGTAACAAATTCACCTTGTGCTTCTGTACCACTGGCGTAGCAGGATTTTATATGGAGAGAAGAAAGGAAGGAAGAAAATGGTTTATTTAACGACGCACTCAACACACTTTATTAACGGTTATATGGCATCGAACATATAGTTAAGGACCACACAGATGTTGAGGGAGGAAACCCGCTGTTGCCACTTCATGGGCTACTCTTTTCGATTAACAGCAAGGGATATTTTATATGCACTATCCCACAGACAGGATAGTACATGCCACGGCCGTTGATATACCAGTTGTGGAGCACTGACTGTCACGAGAAATAGCCCAATGGGTCCACCGATGTCGATCGATCCTAGACCGACCGCGCATCAAGCGAACGAAGGATGATGTCACGCCAACAATGTTTTATTTACCCGCACACGGCTAATAACATTGTTGACAACAATCTTAGCGACAGTTGTTAGCCGTGTGCGTAGACATTAGCAACGAAAGTTCGCGGTGTAAGATCTACTGGGCAACGAACTGTCGAGTGACGTAAACAGAAAGCTAACTATATATGAAAAACAACCGTATTTTAAAGCTGCCAGTTGTCAGTCACGTTGTAATATCAACTTGTTTGTTCAGGAATGACATATTTCCATTTATTATATACATAGCAATGAAATATATAGATCTATATAAACCACAGAAGTGATATTCGGTAAAAAAAGTCATATTTTCACTGTATTTTAGCTGCAGTGAAAATATAGAAATCGTATTTACTGTTTTGTAAAAGTTCACGATTAAATTATCTCCCTTTGTGTCGTTTCTTCGTATTAAGTTTGTTGATTACCAATGCATCTGATCGTACTTGAAAAAAAGTAATTTAAACATCTGTACCTATAAAAAAGGGTTACGAAGTGCAATTACGATAAACATATCTAAAATGAATACGAAGCTAAATAATGATGACACAATGTTCTGTCATTGAGTGTAAGTTAAAATTTAACGGCGTTCGATTCATTTTGTTTTTATGGGGATTTCTGGAAGATCGCTTTGTCAGTCATGTTTGCACAGCAGTATTATTAAATCCATGTTAATTTAATAATTAAATAAAGATAATTTTAATTCAAACTTCTTTTTAAAAAGTCTATGGTCAACATGGGCGTCAATCTGGCTTTAAAAGTGGGGGAGGGGGACGTGTTAGTGTGTTAGTGTGTCTGCGTGCGTGCGTGTGTGTTTGTGTACAGTGTTCGTGTACAGTGTGTGTGTGTGTGTGTGTGTGTGTGTGTGTGTGTGTGTGTGTGTGTGTGTGTGTGTGTGTGTTTGTGTGTGTGTGTGTGTGATAAAGGAATGTGAATGAAAATCATAAAGCTACACATTAGTGGTTAAACTTTTAATTCAAGAAAACAAATCCAAATTGCAAATCAAAACGTTGATGTCTGACAAAATAGTTGCCTATGTTTTAAAACCGACCAAAACCTACGTCGTTTGTCGCTTTTTTTCTTTTTTTTCTTTTTTTGTTGTTGTTGTTGTTGTTGTTGCTGTTGTTATTGTTGTTGTTGGTGGTGGTATTGTTGTTGTTGCTTTTGCTACATGAAAAAGTGTGTGTGTGTGTGGGGGGGGGGGGGGGGGGGGAGGAGGCATTTATATAGATTGTCCCCCAGCGTTGAAAAGTGAGGGGGACGCGTCCCCCCTGTTCCCTACCGATCGACGCCCATGATGGTCAAGTAAATGTTCTGGAAACTCGCTTCGCAATTCTTGAAAATATGTTTTTGCACACATCACTCGTTGGCACATAATAACAGTATAGCCATCATTTGGGATGGTGGAAGCAAACAAAGATGACTAACTGAGATTGTCTACTACCTAGAAGATAGCGAACAGATTGCCAGCACCAAGAAAGCTGATATTTTCAGACTACATATCCTGCAAATTCTTAACCTGCATGCTATTGGGTAGCAATTAGCCCGAGAGCAAGACGGACTTCTGTACAGTTATGATCGCTTTCTGTCGTCAGAGATCACTCTATAGCGAAAACACGGAATGCCCGACTACCACATTGTAGACAAAGATTCCCGTTCTAATACAACAACAATTCTAAGTTTGACACAAAATACCTTTATACTGATAATTTTCGAGTGTCCCGATAACAAATATTTGACACAGTAACCACTAACACACACACTACAGGAAGAAACCCAACAACATCCCTTTCAATAATGTTCCGGTTAAATACAAAGATTCCCGTTCTAATACAACAAAAAATCTAAGTTTGATACTAAATACCTTTACACTGATCATTTTCGAGTGTCCCAATAACAAATATGTTTCATAGTATCCACTCATACACACACTACAGGAAGAAACTCGACAGCACCCCTTTCTACCGTGTGGTAGTCAGGCATTCCGCGTTTTCGCTATAGAGTGAGCTCTGACGGCAGAGAATGATCATACCGTCCAAATGTCCGTCTATCTCTCGAACGGCAGAGTATGCGGGCTAGGTAGGGATGCGCGTTTTACCGATATATTAATAAGTAATACAATGCACATTGCCTGTACCGATACACTCGGTAATTTCCGTGTTTTATGTTCGTTGTCATCCGGGAACCCCGATCTTTTAGATTCGACAGGTTTTTATAGATGTGATAAAAAAGGCCTGACATTATTAAGTAAGCTTTTTTTTATATACCGAAGTTATTCATGTTTCATGTTTTAAATAATAACGTCAGCTTGTATCATATAGTCTTGTTTTATTTATTTTGTTACATATCTCCCTTGAATTCAGTTGACAATTATGTAAACAGTATACTGAGCAACTAAAACAAAACAACTCGCAAATATTTTAATGTAAATATTTTTTCATAATACAATTAATTCGATAAACGGACTTTGAAAATGGATTCTAAAATAGACACAAGACATTGATAATTAGGCTGAATAATGTTAAATAAGCTGAAGAAAACTAAAGTAGTATTTGCGTTTCTTTTGTTGGTCAGTGTATATTATGATGCTTATTGGGAATGTCCATAAGAAGATATATCGCGATACACAATTTCTCATGACATCCATCCCAGTTACCAGGATAGAGTGGATGTTTTCCACGGCTTGATTATGTGCAATGAATAAGAATTCCATAGCAACCAGGGTCGTTTACACACATACACACGCACACACACATACATACGACAACAACAAACAACACCGAAAAGCAGCACAAAAATTAAACAGCAATAAAATTCTTACTAAAACCAAAAACAATATTTTAGAAAAATAATCTAGAAAAACGAAACGAAAACAAATACGAAAAACGAAACCCCCCCCCCCCCCACATACACCCCATCAAAAGCGAGACCCTCGCCCCAAAAAGAAGAAATAAAAAAGAAAACAAAAGTAAAAACGAACCCCCCCCCCCCCCCCCCCCCCCCCCCCACACACACACACACTAACAATACTATACATGTTTAAAACTGTTGGTTGGTGCGAACCGGCCACTGTCATCATGGCGTGACTAACGGCCCTATAGGTACTCCATGTGTTCTTCGTTGCTCAAATAATATTACAATATAATCAAATAATATCTGGACAACCAAGAACATATTATATACATCAACGAGGAAAGATCTATTTGGTGGACAAATTGCAATAGAATCGTTTATATTTTTGCTGGTCATCGATTCATTTATGTATTTACCACTGTTTGACACCCAAAAGTCGTTCCGACGCCATATAATAGTAAATAAAATGTGTTGAGTGCGTCGTTAAATAAAACATTTCCTTCCTTCCTTCCCAATAGTCGATGTAATGTTTTGTGCTGGGGTGTTGTTAAACATTAAATCCATTCATAGCGAGAACACGCCAGATGTACAAGAATTTAATATTATAAGAAGGAAACTGCATGTTTGAACCAGAGTACCGTACACTGTTTCTAGATAACTATGTAGCTTAAAGGAAGGAAGGACATGTTTTATTTAACGACGCACTCAACACATTTTATTTACGGTTATATGGCGTCGGACATATGGTTAAGGACCACACAGATATTGAGGGAGGAAACCCGCTGTCGCCACTTCATGGACTACTCTTTTCGATTAGCAACAAGGGATCTTTTATATGCACCATCCCATAGACAAGATAGCACATACCACGGCCTTTGATGTACCAGTCGTGGTGCACTGGCTGGAGCGAGAAATAGCCCAAATGGGCCCACTGACGGGGATCGATCCCAAACCGACCGCGCATCACAACTCAATGGGTAGGTGTATGACCACTACACCCTCTTCTCTCCCACTAATCACTAACAATTATGAACTAACCCACTGTCCTGGACAGACAGCACAGATGGTGTGTGGTGTGTGTGTGTGTGTGTGTGTGTTTTTTGTGTGTGTGTGTGCTCAGGACAGCGTACATGAACCTTAATTGGATATAAGCACGAAAATAAGTTGAAATGAAAATGGTGCCAATGCTGTAAAATGTTTGCGAGTAACAGACCCTTTTAAGCAACTAAGATTAACATTTTCGTGTTTCCAATATCAGTGTCTGTGTATCTGCTATAATGTTTGGTCAAAGTTAAAGAGTTTTATTTTTGTTTAACGACACCACTAGATCAGATTGATTTATTAATCATCGGCTATTGGATGTCAAACATTTGATAATTTTGACATAGTCTTAGAGAGGAAATTCGCTACAATATTTTCATTAGTAGCAAGGAATCGTATATATGCACCATTCTACAGACAGGATAGTAAATACCACGATTTGTGATATATCATATATTTCATACGTACGAAATTGTTGCGAGGTAAAATCTAGTCTCGGCCTCTAGAAATATCCACGTGATCAGAACTACCTGATATATATATATACATGTATATATATATATATATATATATATATATATACGGATACTGATATTCCAAACAAGAATAGAATAGAATAGAATAAAACAGAATAGAATAGAATAGAACAGAATAGAACAGATGGTTAACGACACGCCAGCACGAAAAATACATCGGCTATTGGGTGTCAAACTGTAAACAAGAAAGCAATTCATATGCAATTCTAGTCATAAGAAATACTCTGTTGTTCGGAAACCTGTTACAATGGCAGAAAACTTGTGACAGTCTCTTTAACAGACAATGTTTAACTACAACAGTAATTATATATGATGACAAAGAGGAAGTTCGGGTGTGGGAGAATATACAATACGCCACTGACAACATCCCCTCCCACAGTATCGGCTATTACGACACTCGTGTCACACGTAAATACCCACCCCCATTCACCGACTGGGCTTGACTATGTTTGATGCGACAAGTGTAAAAAGTTGTGAAAGGCGCATAATACAGACCCGCCGAGTAGCGTCAAGCTTAGTTCATAACGAACAACAGAGTGGAGTAATGTCATATGTCACGAATTTCGTATCGACGAAAAAAAACCCCGCTTTCATAGACCACCCTGGTTACATCCACGTCCTTTCTTGGGGGTCTCCCCTCTTCTCAGAGCCAGGCTTTGTTCACCAGACTGTGGATAAAGCGTAACGCACTGTCCGAAAAAAGAAGAAGAGAGAATACTTTGACAGTTTGTAAATAAGCAAGGTGATCAAAAACTAATCACTGCCAATTACGGGTGTATTAATTGCGGTGCAGCACAAAGGAACGCGCAGCGGTCGTCAAAAGAAGTGCGTTCGGAAAGCTGTCAAGTTTGGGAAGTTTACGGCAAGGGGCGCTGGGAAAATCTGTTAACGAGTGTCTCGAAACACACACTCACACACCCTCTCTACCAGTAGTGTACCTACAGCTACCCACTCCGTTATCACCTTATCACCTGTAATCAACTAAAAAATCAACACCTGGAAACTACTTCAGAAAGAGATCATTTGAATAAGTAGACCCTCACACCAACTCGAGAGGATGACATCACATTGCTTTCACCAAATAATCACTCTCTCTCTCTTACTCTTGTTATCGAGCGAAACCCCTCATTTATCGATTGGCCAGCGATAGTAGGCAGCCTGCTGGTCCGAGCCACTGGGAGGAGCTTTTCGGTCACGGATCGTTATGCATATTCATAAGTTGGCGAAAGGCGTGGTCTCCAGTGTTTGGTGTCGACAAACTGACAAAGGACATTATCACTATCTGTGACGCAGTTTACAAGCAGTGTACCAATATTATAAAAACGACAGGAGAGAAAGAAATCGCCAGTCGATGATTTTGCAGCTTTGCATACCAGTCATCCGTAAACATACTGACTTTGATTTTTTTCATCGCAAGCTAGCGGATTTTGAATATTTATTTCCCTGTCTGCAATAATCATTCATCATGTGCAGTTCCGAGCAAAACATTTTGATGTCTTCGTACGGCATGAAAATGGCAAATCTTGTTCCATACTTTCAGTTTTTCCCGAGCTCAGGCCAGCTCTCGGCTCTAGATTTCCAGCGATTCCAGATGTTGAACCACGGTCCTAAAATACAGTTCGGGATGCGCGGGTACCCGTCTACCCTCGGGGTGCTGCCGTACTCCGCGGGACACATGATGGACCCTTACGCCCAGGCCTGCTTCTACAAACACGATCTGCGAGCGGGTTTCATCCAGGAGGAGCCGAAACCCAACTACAGCTACATTGCCCTCATCTCCATGGCCATTCTCGGCTCCAAGGAAGAGAAGCTGGTTTTGGGCGACATCTACCAGTGGATCCTCGACAACTACTCCTACTTCCGAACCCGGGGGACGGGCTGGAGGAACAGCATCAGACACAATCTGTCTCTGAACGAGTGCTTCGTCAAGTGCGGTCGCAGCGCCAACGGCAAGGGGCACTACTGGGCCGTGCACGAAGCCAACGTGGACGATTTCAAGCAGGGGGATTTCAGACGCCGCCGGGCTCAGAGGAAAGTCCGCCGCTACATGGGGCTGTCGTTTCCAGGAGAGGACGACGATGATAGTCTCTGCTCGTCGCCGACGCCGACGCCCAACTGGGCGGGACGTTCCCCGGAGGACCGAGAACGACAGTCGTTGTCGTCGCCGTCAGCCGCGTCATCATCGCCGCGGTCTTCGGCAAGCCCCGACAAAGAGATGGACAATGCCGAAGTCACGGAACTCTCCGAATCTGTAAACAAACATGCTTTTCATTCGAACGAAAGTAACGGACACTCGGACACTTCCGTAGAATGTGAGGAAGAACTCGGCAAAGAAGAGAAAACACAGAATCTTCGTGAGTCTGTTTTGAAAATGAAAGATGAGAAAAATCCACAGATGATGACCCGGGTCATTGCGCAGCCGCCGAAAAAGAGACTTTTCGATATAGAGAGTCTGCTGGCGCCGGACACTAAACGCGTGTGTATCCAGGCCCGGACAAACGTTTTATCAGCGGACAGCAAACTACAGTGGACGAAACTATGGACAGTTTATCATAATCAGTTCGCACCCACCGAGTTAGATGTTGTTACATAAACTGAACAAATAAGAGCGAGAGAAAGAGAGAAAAAAGAAAAGAAAAGAAAAAGAAACAAACATTTATCTGAAATTAAATTTGTGAATTCAGTGAAATGGTGAGTAGTGGTTGAGATGTTTATTGTTATTATTGTTATTATGTGTGGTTGTTTTTTTTTTGTTTTTTTTTGGGGGGGAGGGGGGTATTTATGTATTAGTTGTTAATGCTGATTAAAGTGTGATGTTTAACTGTACTGAAACTACTGTGGTAACACTATATATTTATATGTATATATGGTGTTGTTTTATGTGTCATGAGAATAAAATCACTATACGTAATATCGATTTTTGTTTTCTTTGTGTAATATACTATGTGTTTATTATTTTACCTTAAAACAATATTTAAATAATGCTAATATTATCCACTAGTGCTGATGATCAAGGTTGAACTTATTTGCATGCTTATTTGCAACTAAAAGTTCAAACACGCTGACCTGGGTTGCCTGTCAATAGAGAGGTACTTTTTATGTGCAATTAGTCATACAGGGCAGCACATACCAAAAAGGTTGATTTGCAAATCGTGGGTATCTGCAATGTTTACAACCATTGGCGTAGCCAGGATCTTACATTAGGGGTCACCTGCATTGGATGAACACTCGCACACGTCTATGAGTTATATTAGGAGGAGATAGGCCAACATGAAAAGTGGTGGTGTGATGGGAGGTCATGATGGGAGGCCATGTTGGGAGGCCATAATGGGAGGTCATGATGGGAGGCCATGTTGGGAGACCATGGTGGGAGGCCATGTTGGGAGGCCATGATGGGAGGCCATGATGGGAGGCCATGTTGGGAGGTCATGATGGGAGGCTACGTCAGTGTCTACAATAGATCTCAAGCGATCACCCATCCGACTTCCAGCCGAGTCCATTGGTGCTTCATATTCATATAAAGTTTGTTTTGTTTAATGGCGTCACTAAAGCACATTGATTTATTAATCATCGGCTGTTGAATGTCAGATATATGGTCATTTTGACATAGTCACAGAGAGGAAACTCGCTACATATTTCCTAATCTACCAAGGGATCTTTTATATGCATCATCCCATAGGCATGATAGCACATACCACGGCCTTTGATATACCAGTCGTGTTGTAATATTTATATGTGCAAAAATATATAAATAAAAAAAAAATCACACCATAAATAACTGGTTTGAAAAGGAAATGCACAAAATCAGTGAGTTTTATTCTAAGCTTGGGAAAATCGAAACAAAAACCAAAACAAAACAAACAAAATAGTTTAGAGGTGCGTTGTAATACTCTAACGTAAACAAATATGTGGATAAATATTTACGTAAATGTTTTCAAAAGATCAATGGACATAACAACAAAACACGTAAACACACTAATAACAACTAAAGTAACATTCACAAACATCCATGCTTGATTCAACAGAAACACATTGGGTCTTCAATATTACAATGTACTTTTTTAGGGCTGCTTATAAAATGTATTCTAATTTCCTTTTAACGAAAGTCGATTCATGCCAAATTTAATTGACAAGATTCGTTTTTGTTTTAAAACGTAATATTTTATTATATATTTTTTTGTTATTGTTAATTGATAATATTTACAATACGTATTCGACCACGTATTCATTAAATATATTACTCAAAAGAATTTAAGGGTCAACAATTTATAACCAAATAAGTTTCAGAGTGTATTAGATTGATGATGTAAACTACACCAAAAATTTAATTTATTGTTCCATATTTAAAAAAAATCACAAATAAACGTCACTGTATACAAGAAAGTCACATGACATGCTGTCAAAGTTGAAAGTTGTCAAACATGGATTTTACACATTAGAACATTCGTTTAATAGTGTGTGAATCCACCCCTGGCGCGAATACACTCGACACATCGTTGCCTCATGCTGTTGATCAGACGTGTGAAGAACTCTTGGGGAATGGCCTGCCACTCTGCCATAAGAAGTTGACCCAGATCATGAAGGTTGGCCAGAGGGGCATGGTTATCCCGAACTCTCCTGCCTAATTCGTCCCAGGCGTTCTCTATTGGGACCAAGTCAGGCGAATATGCTGGCCAATCCATCCTGGCGATACCTTGTTGTTTGAGAAAGTCCGTTACAACCCTGGCGCGGTGGGGTCTGGCATTGTCATCCTGCAGAACTGCCCCGCCGCCAATCTGCTGAAGGCCTGGGAGAACCAACGGCCGGATAATCTCATTCAGTTAGCGGATTCCATTCAGATTGCCATCCACCACATAGAGGGGGGGGGGGGGGGGGGTCCTGTGGTGGATAGAGATGCCGCCCCACACCATGACGCTGCTACCACCGAACCGGTGACGTTGTCTAACGTTAACGTCAGCGAAGCGCTCCCCAGGACGTCTGTAGACACGAACCCGACCGTCGTTGAACCGGAGACTAAACCTGGACTCATCAGTGAACATCACTCGACCCCAATGAACACGTTGCCACCGCAGATGAAGCGTGCACCAGTGACGTCTGGCCGTTCTGTGACGTGGTAGGAGTGGTGGTCGAACAGCCTGGCGACGGCAGCGTAGATTATTGGCTCTCAGACGATTGCGTATGGTTTGACCAGACACTCGAGTTCCAGTCGCAGTCCGCAGATTGTCACGTAATCGGCGTGCAGTGGTTGTGCGTTGACGTAGAGCCATATTGGTGATGTAGCGGTCCTCTCTATTTGTAGTGCTTCGGGGTCTTCCCGAACGTGGACGATTTCGAACAGAATTCGTTGCTTGGTACCGTTGCCACAGTCGGCCAACGACACTCTGACTGACACCAAGTCTCAGAGCAACATTTCTTTGTGTATTGCCATCCTGAAGCCAAGCAATAGCCCTTCCTCGATCTTCGATAGTCAGTTGAAGTCATACCATTGTCGAATTTGGAGTGTGCACCGTACACGAACGCAAGCTCCAATTATACGGAAATTCAGCATTGGGAACGTGGAATGCACGTGCAAAGCGTGAAAATGAAGCGCTTTGTGAAAAAGCAAGTTATGGGCACTTAGCAGACCTTTCGCCCTAATTTACGTGCAAATGTAAGCATGTTTTCGCCATTAGAACTAGTCGACAGTGTCAATGACAGTGGATTTTAATTCATTTATGGGTTGCTTAGACTCACTTTCGTCAAAATGGAACAATACCATGCGTGACATTATGGTCTAGCTAATATAATTGTCATTCAGAAAATAATGTCGAAAATATCGTCTGACCCTTAAATTCTTTTGAGTAGTATACTACAAGGAAAGACGATGATGAAGACAACTACGACGGCGACGACGACGAAGAAAAAAAGAGAAAGAAAAGAGAAAGAAAAAGGAGGACGTGAAGAAAACGGTTATTTTTCAACAAATGGACCCATGCTGAGTTTAGTTTACAAACAGAAAAATATAAAACACCACCACCACCACCACCACCACCACCAATAACAACAACAACAACAACAAGAGCAACAACATAACATTACATGTAACATGATAGAAAAAAGTCACATATATATTTACGTGCATACGTGCATTAGCAACGTTATAATTATGTGAATACCGGAAGGTCAGGTTATTTGGTACATGGGGACAACGAATTAATCTGAAGAGATCTAGTAGGGAGACTAGCCAGTCGTTCGAAATCATCAATATTTGCTGTTCTTATCGAATATATATATGAAACAAACTATATAATATAATATACTATTTGTGGAGTATTGGTTGGAACAGGACAAACTCACAGAGGTTGTTCCCATGGCCGTAATCCGCTTTGTGTCACTCAGGTGGACAGTTTAGTATTTAAGGATTAGACTTTATTAAGGTATACAGACAATAGCAGATTCCAGAACATGTTAAGGGAGATCAATCGTTTTTCGGGAAAGGGAAGGGGCAGTGCCGGATGTATAAGGGGGCAAAGGGCGCAATTGACCCCGGCCTCCCTGCCAGAGCCCCGTGGTATGTGTTATCCTGTCCTATGAGATGGTGCATATAAAAGATCCCTTGCTGCTAATCGAAAAGAGTAGCCCAGGAAGTGGCGACAGCGGGTTTCCTCCCTCAATATCTGTGTGGTCCTTAACCATATGTCCTACGCCATATGACCGTAAATAAAATGTGTTGAGTGCGTCGTTAAATAAACCATGTCTTTCCTTCCAAATATTTGACATCCAATAGTGGATAATTAATTAATCAATGTGCTCTAGTAGTGTCTTTAAACAAAACAAACTTCAACTGCAGACTATATGTCAGAATAACGGCATCAAAAGTTTAACATCCACTAGCCGATGATTAATTAATCAATGTGCTATACGGATGTCCTCGAACAAAGAAATAAACAAACAAATAAATGTTTTTACCGTGTTTTGTCATAATAGATCAATATAGTAACAGTTACTTGTGTACATTGAATAGAACTAGTTTGAACTTGGAAAAGACCGTTTCGAAAGGATCATATAGACCATACAGGACATACGATAAGCTGCGATACACACTTCTATAAATATTTAAAGGGATTATTCTCAGTTTGCAGCATTGCATGATGTTTGCGACTAATACAATTATATATCAAATATAATATTATTACCTTGTTTACAATACCAGTGACTGTATATTCAAAGTGTTTCTGCTCATTTCAATATTCATAAGTAGCCCAAACTGGATTAAGTCTCCAAATAATAATATTGCAATTGCTCAATGGGACCACCGACGGGAATCGATCCTATCTTGACGGGTTGGGTTTAACATTGCCTCTATTTACACACACTCTGTCCCGGGTTGGGTTTAACACTGCCTCTATTTACACACTGAACTGGGTACACTCTGTCCCGGGTTGGGTTCAACATTGCCTCTATTTACACACTAAACTGGGTACACTCTGTCCCGGGTTGGGTTCAACATTGCCTCTATTTACACACTGAACTGGGTACACTCTGTCCCGGGTTGGGTTCAACATTGCCTCTATTTACACACTGAACTGGGTACACTCTGTCCCGGGTTGGGTTCAACATTGCCTCTATTTACACACTAAACTGGGTACACTCTGTCCCGGGTTGGGTTCAACACTGCCTCTATTTACACACTAAACTGGGTACACTCTGTCCCGGGTTGGGTTCAACACTGCCTCTATTTACACACTAAACTGGGTACACTCTGTCCCGGGTTGGGTTCAACACTGCCTCTATTTACACACTGAACTGGGTACACTCTGTCCCGGGTTTGGTTCAACACTGCCTCTATTTACACACTAAACTGGGTACACTCTGTCCCGGGTTGGGTTCAACACTGCCTCTATTTACACACTGAACTGGGTACACTCTGTCCCGGGTTGGGTTTAACCTTTCCTCTATTTACACAATAAATTGGGTACACTCTGTCCCAGGTTGGGTTTCTGGCTGTCCTGAGACGGAACCCGGGACAGACATGCTCGAAGGCTCTGTGATACATGAGCATGTTCGAAAGTTATGCAACGTAACACTCGCAAAGCGATTTGTTGCGTGCATCCGCATATATTCTACATATATTCACTTTTTTCATTCACTTGAAAATTTGGCCCAGTGAATTGCCATACCTTTCCATGTAATACTATTATTGTTCTACTGCCGAATATTCTGTGAGGTTTGATTATCAGGTTATCTTACAACACGTTTTAAAAAAAAAAAAGAAACAAAAAAAAAGAAAGCACGCTAAAATATAACAACCCAGCACCAAAACAAAACGAAAACAGCCAAAAGAACATAACAACTTTAACAAAAACAACAAAACATTCAAACCAAATATTAGTAAACACATAATATTAGTTAGCATTTATTTTGTCGTTTTCATTTTAAAAGTTTATTTCTCCAGAAATGTCTTATGTTAATAACAGGATTGGCCCGTCATTTCTGTTTACTATGTGAGATGTAAGTTATTGAACAGCCTCACCTTAAATGTAGTATACTTAAGAGGTGCATTACAAAATCATAATACATAAATAAGCATACGTTTTGACATCGAATTAAAATGGAGCAACGACAAAGTGGAAATAAAAATTACTTAGATTGAAATAAAATGTAAGCTGAATTTGTTTATCTTTGTTAAACTCCATACTCCGTTGTTTATTATTTTATTTTTTTCAATTTATTTTATTTTTACCTATAATTAAATAGATATATATTGAAGAGAACACTTAATGGTTCGAAACTTCGTAACCAAAAATAATGTATTTGTATGTAAGCAATGATAGTTTTAAGAAATTATCTTTCGACTGAACAATAGAGTAAAACACACATTTTATAGCCTTCGTCGATTAAATGTAATAAAACAATTTATGTGTTACACATACAATTTATTGAAGATTGACCATAACTGGTTCAACAAAGGCCATGGTTTGTGCTATCCTGCCTGTGGGAAGCGCAAATAAAAGATCCCTTGCTGCTAATCGGAAAGAGTAGCCCATGTAATGGCGACAGCGGGTTTCCTCTCAAAATCTTTGTTGTCCTTAACCATATGTCTGACGCCATATAACCGAATATATCTTTTCTAGTTTCAATGAGATGAGTACACTACACCAAAATGTGGCATACCGTCAGAGTACACTGACAGTGCTGACACTGAGGTCGGAGGAGCCTTCTTCAAGGTAAACTTTAACAAATATAACGAAACAATAATGATACAGACAATTTATTATCTATCTATTTATCACATACCACGGGCAGGCAAACGACGGGTTCATTGAGTACAATCAATCATGTGACCCATCGCACCTCAGTTAAAAGTAACATTAGTTTAGTTTAACGAGAACACTAGAGCACATTGATTTATAATCATCAACTATTGGATGTCAAACATTTCGTAATTTGTAACTGGTAGTCTTAAAGAAACCCGCTACATGTTTTTCCATCAGAAGCAAGGGATCTTTTATATGTACTTTCCCACAGCCAGGATAGCACATATCACGGCCCTAACGGGGCACTGGTTGAGAAGTGAACATGCTAATCAGATAATGATCCACTGATTCGATCCTCCGACGAAAAGCACCTCGAGCGAACGCTCTACCCACAGAGCTAGACCCCGCCCTTCTCGCACCTCAGATAACAGACACCTGTTAGGCACGAAACGTCCCTTTCACTCTGCTTTGCGTAGAGATACGAATATGTATTCTGGTAATGGTTTTTTCGTTCATAATTAGTGCCGATGGCCAAGCTAGTTATTATTATTATTATTATTATTATTATTATTTTATTTATTTATTTATTTATTTATTTATTTATTTTTATATATATATATATATATATATATATATATATATATATATATTTTCAGCGCCGAGACATGTAAAGTGAATGGACCGACCAATGCCCATATTTTCGAAGCCATCTTAGCGTTACAGCACACGCCATAGTGACGTCATATGTTGCAATTGTTTTGCGATTGCGTAGCAGGGGTGGGAATTGGTGAACTGTAAAAAACAAAAAGGAAATCTAGAGGGGTCCCAGAAATTCTTGAAATCCTAGGTTAAAAGTTGTGCCATCTGACACATTTTGGAGGAAAGGATGATTAAAATGCGAGGAAACGTAATTTTCCATGAGAGGAAAACAGCTGATCCGAGGTGTGCGTAATTGACGACTCAAAGGGCTGCTGGGGGGGGGGGGGGGGGGGGGGGGGGGGGGGGGGGGGCATGCCCCACCCCGCTCCGAAATTTTTTAAAATCTAGAATGCAGGAGAGGCATTTTCCTGCATTCTGGGAAGTAAATTTGAAATGTTTCTTTGCCTCAATATATGTCAAATATATTTTTTACACATCTACGGACGGACCTCGGCAGACTACGGGAGGTGCATACGCACCCCCCCCCCCCCCCTGCGTACGGCCTACTGGGGGAGGGGACAGTTTCACCCCCAGAAAATAAGAGAAAGGGCTGTTTTTAGTTTAAAACATTGGGGGAAAAGCCCTCTATTACTGTTCTGATTGTTTTGTTTTGTACTGACACCCAACTCATTTTAGGCTAGATACGGCCCTGGTAGTCATGTTCCATTTCCCACAGATAGGGTACGTAAGCACCCAAGTACTACCCGAGATCAACGTTAAATGCTATTTTTCGTATTTCCCAAGAATCAGTTTTTCAACGACGTTGTTCCACAATTTAATGTGAATATCAATGAACTATGTATAGCGAAACATGTTGCAATTTGGATATATCGTAGCCCAGTGGTAAAGCGTTTGCCTGATACGCGGTAGGTCTGTGATCGATAACCGTCGGTGGGCCCATTGGGCTATTTCACATTCCAGCCAAGTGCACTACGACTGGTATATCAAAGACCATATGTGCTGTCCTGTAGGTCAGATGATACATATAAAAGATCCATTGCTATTGATGGAAATTGTTACCGATTTCCTCCCTTTTGACATCCAATAGCCTATGATTAAACAAAACAAAAAGAAGAAAAGGCGGGACGTAGCCCAATGGTAAAGCGCCCGCTCGACGCGCGGTCGGTCTGGGATCGATCCCCATTTGGGCTATTTCAGGCTCCAGCCAGTGCACCACGACTGGTATATCAAAGGCCGTGGTATGTGTTATCCTGTCTGTGGGATGGTGCATATAAAAGATCCCTTGCTGCTAATCGAAAAAGAGTAGCCCATGAAGTGGCGACAGCGGGTTTCCTCTCTCAATACCTGTGTGGTAATTAACCATATGTTTGACGCCATATAAACGTACATAAAATACGATATATCGCAATGCAATATTATAATATTTAATAATTAACTGCAACCCGTAAAAGACATTAAGGGGGCTGACTGAGATTGGAGGGGCTGATTAAGATCGAGAGCGCAAAGCAAAGTTTCTAGAGGGTTTGAGGGTATACTCCCCCGAAATATTTTGGAAAGTAGATTTCCTGAAATGCAATTTCTCTCATTCTACAATTAAAATTCATCTCTGCCTTAAAATTTACCACCCATAATATTTTTATTCAGAATTATTGGAGGGGCTAGAGCGCCCCCCCCCCCCCCCCCCCCCCCCACACACACACACACTCCGCCGTGTCTGTAACACGAATCTACAGGGCTTGGCGGCCTTAGATTAGGCTTTCGTGTAGATAGCTAGCCCTGATTAGCCATGGCTTTTGTTATGGAATTCATATTTTAGGGGGTGAGGAGCCATGGTTTCCCGTAAAATACATTAGTAAAAAAAAAAAAAAAATTCGCCTGGAGCAGGAGTGTTTCGACTTTCAAAGCCCACAGCCCCTGCCCCACTCCCCGCACACGCGTATGGGTAACCACGTTAAAAATAAATACATGTATGAAATTTGGTAGATATTTAGCAAACTGCGTTGGAAAATCTGCTGGAGAATCAAAACATGCAGCTATCGCAGGAGAAACTGCACATATTATTAATTTATTAAAGGAACATTCCCGAGTTTGCTGCATTGTAAGATGTTTCCGACTAATAAAATATTTCTACGATTAAACTTACATATTAAATATATTATCTTGTTTAGAATATCAGTGTCTGTATATTCAATTTGTTTTTCGATCGTCTTAATATTTGTAAGAAGCCCAAACTGGATTTTTTAAGAAATATAATGAAAATTAACATAGTACAAATATTAGAACTGTGACGGTACATGCTCTTAATTTCTTTTCGCCTGTGGCGATATTAATTGTTTTATAAGGCCGTGTGCAGTTCCAAATGCACTTAGCCCAGGTGGGCAACTTGTTACGTGATACCTTTGCGCAACGGTCATCGAGCTGTACATCTAATACACACCCAGCCCAGACGCGGAGCCATGTGGCCAGTAGTTACGTAATACCTCCGCGAGTGCGGTTTTTACAATCGTGATTTGGCGACTTGGCGTCATTGAGTCTGACGATCAGAGAAAACTATACCGACTCTGGGAGAGGTAGAAATATCAGATGATACGTGAGGTGCCGCGATGTAACCCCAGGCGATATTCGCTGTCTCTGAGAGTTTTGAATAAATAGCTAGGATTTTAGATATATCGAGGAGAACGATAGGAAGGCTCCAGGGGATCGCTGTCCGTCCACTGAACGATCTATATTAGTTCAGACGGGACTTTGGTAAACATATATTTTCTGCTCTGTGTATAACCTTGATGTGATTGATGTGACTTTAAATATTTTAATACTGTATTATACCAATATTATTCTGACGCAGTAATCTGTAGGCTCACTGTCGTAAATAATTATAAAAAGCTTAACCAGTCATCCTAGAGGACCTAGGTAAACTGTAGATTATTGTCTTTATTGTGATAGGTACCAGTATTAATTCTGTGTTACAAGGTTACTGAATGAGTAGTAAGGGTTAATTAAAAATTAACCAGTTAGGAATAAAGTTGTAATTCCTTTATTAATTAAGTTCCCCTGGAAGCGTTTCTCTATTATCGCACGTGTGTGTGTTAGCGTTCTCAATTATCACACGTGTGGGTGTTGTGTCACGGTGAAGTGATTAGCATATTGTGTAAACTAGACACCTAGAGATTAACTAATTAAGTGATCAGTTGTGGGTTGTTATTATTTGTTGTTGTTAATTAACTACTGCGGCAGTACATTTGTCAGCGTAGGTTAATGCAGATTCCAAAGTGTATTGTGTTTTTTGTTGTGTTTTCTAGTGAACTAAACGTGCTATATAATATATACCTTATATAAGATCGTATCTCTGATCATACCTAGACGAGCCACATTAGGGTATAACCGCCCGTTACAGAGAGATCTAATAGATATACAGTTAGGAGAGATATTTGGACAATCGTGTTTTATTCAGTTACGGGTATTATAGAATCCCCGTGACAAGAACGATCAGAAACATGTTTACTATACAGCCACTAATATTCTAAACAAGAACATATATTTAATATGTAAGTTTTATAGTAGAAATATTTTATTAGTTGATAACATCTTAGAACATTGCAGCAAACTCAGGAATGTCCCTTTAATAGGAACATGCGAATGCCATGTCGTGGGAGGTATGTGTAGGATGGATTAATGTGTGTGGATGCCCTTAGCTAGAGACTCCATTGTACTAATAACCACATGGTACGATGGAACTGGTTTGAAGGGCATGCATACACATAATATATTTAATATATAACAAGGCCTGAAGGTTAGTAATAACGTTTGTCATAATCTAATTTAGTTTTAAAGTTTATTGTTCTTGAAGAAAACAAATACACCGAAAAAACCCAGAACACCCCCTCCGCCAAACACACACACACACACACACACACACACACACACACACACACACACCAGTCAACCAACCAACCAAACAAAAACAAACAAACCCAACAACCACACTACCCTACCCCTAAAAATAATGAAATAAAATAATAATATAATTACACTTTTGGTCCGTTTTGGCGAATACATTTCATGATAAATGTCAATTCAAAACTCAAATAAATACATTTATTTATCGAACCTTAATTTCCGTACGTTTGGCTACATATTGTCTAACAACAAACAAATAAAAATCGACAAACTACTAATAATGTATGGACATCCAGCTTAAACTCTAAATCTGTTGCATTTCAAATTTTCGTTTCTTTTGTTTCAAAATTCGGTTTTTATCTCTTTTGCAAAACAACAACTGTCACAGATGGTCTGATCTCTCCCGATCAGATTTGGGTTTCAGGATCGGAACGTCACAGTAAACTAATAAACTAACGTACGTAATTGCCATGGTGACAGGACGACTGACACGTCCAATCAGATTTGGCTGCGCGATAGTCGCTCGCGCGCGATTGGATCGGTCAATATAGCCCGTGTAATTTGGTTTGTTTGTAAGATAAAAGAGAAACAGACATTATTTGCCTTTTAAATATTAGCATGTAGATAATGAAACTCCATAGCCCCAGTACTGGCTGACTGCTAACTGGAAGCAGATTGGCTGCCGTCAAACACAGCGTTTAATATTGTTTTTTTTATCGTCCCGTGATCTGTCAACACCCAGTGTTATAGTACATGGCACGACGTCTATAAGAGTGACCTATATATATATTCCAACTTGGTCTAAATGGCACCTTTATATAATGGCCACCTGCCCATAGCGGCCACCCTGAAACCCCAACAACGCATTTCTTTCTTTCTTTGACCTCTATAGAACGGCCACCTGTTAAACGCAGCCAGCGGCCCAATGAGTTTTAATTTAATGAGGTGAAATTTAATGATATTAATATGAAAGTGCTTAATTCTCTGACCAATGCATTCCAAACTAGAGACTTTTAAAACCTGAACATTTGTGAAATATTTAATGTGACAGTGCTTAATTTATTATTATTGGTAAATTATATTGATGTGAAAGTGCTTATTTTATTATATTAAATGATATGGAGGCAAACGTACCAAAGTTTGTTTTAATAAATACAATTACATGTACTTTTATTATTTGGTGTTGTTTTTCTTTTCTTGAGGGTATTGCAATTAACAAAGGAAATAAAACTGTTACAACAGTTAATAACGAGACTTTATAAAGAAAAATATTATGGTCTCGATGTAATATTTTGGGACCTCTATATAAAGGACACCTGTCCTAAACGGCCACTTTATATTGGTCCCTTGAGTGGTTGTTATATACAAGTTCAAGTATATATATATATATATATATATATATATATATATATATATATATATATATATATATTAGTTGTTTTCGAGTTGAAAGACGCTATTTTATAGAGTGCTCAACCGTGTGGGAGCCAGATATATCGTTAAAAAGTGTATGTTTATCTCTACATGACAGGCTTGTTTCGTGAGAGTCCATTACGTCATCAGCTTTCCGTTGACGGTGTAATTAAATCTACATCTGATGAGTGAGAGCAATTCAACTCTCTCACGAAACAAGCCTGTCATGTAGAGATAAACATACACTTTTTAACGATATATATATATATATATATATATATATATATATATATATATATATATATATATATATATCACTGTTGTTTGCCATCTTTTTGGTTTAACCAATAGTATGTAACCATTGATGTGCCTTCAGTTAATCAAAGACAAAACAACTGCACGAACATTTTAAGGAACAGTCCGTTGTATGTCTCTTTAAACTTATCGTCTTGAAATATTAGCGTCTTGTATAGCCTCGCTAAATTAGCTAACATTTTATACTCGCTAACATTCCCTGGTTTACAGTATTAGTACTGTTGCTTACAAAGCATTTATTCACTTTAAGACAAAAAACAAAACAAAAACAAAAACAACCAGTGGCGTAGCGTGGGTTGCCAGCGCCCGAGGCAAGGCAAATATTGCGCCCCCTAAGCAGTAGGCCGTTAATACTCCCCGAGTCCCTTACACCAGTCCAGAATTTTGCTCCCGGGGCAATGGCCCCTTGCCCCGCTGGCCCCGCCCACGCTACGCCACTATATTAAACAAGAACAGCAACAATAACACCCAAATGAATTACGAGTATAACAAAACACCCACAGCACAGAGACATGTATTATTTTAGTTTAATCACATTAGTGTCCGACAATATAGTTCATTATTTACACTAAGAGTCAAACTACTGTTTAATCTCTCTTCATTTCATTTTCATTTCAACTCATTTTCATGCTTATATCCAAGCACGATGTCCTTGGCAACACCTCAGCTATCTGGGCAGTCCAGGACAGTGGGTTGGTTGTTAGTGGTTAGTGAGAGAGAAGATGTAGTGGTCTTTAAACCAACGCATTGAGTCGTTAAAACTCGCTCTGGCTGGGAGCCGGTACCGGGCTGCGAACCCTGTACCTACCAGCCTTATGTCCGATGGCTTAACCACGACACCACCGAGGCCAGTTAATCTGTATTAATACATCCTTGCAAACAGAGAAAATGCCCAGCACTTAACACATTTCCATTCACCAGGAAATGGCATTGAAGTCCGCGGTTTAGTCAACCCATTACTGGAAACGAAACATGGTTTTCTCTACTCGGAGACAAAAAGCCCGGTAGTGGCTGACTATTCTGGATGCCCAGATTCTGCCGATATCTTTGATTACAAAAATGCTGGCCTTTGTCATTAAAACATTTACATCGTTTGGTTTGGCCGTGCACCTGTTAAATAGAACTCGTCAACCTTTCTTGTTCGATTTTTGTTTCAGCAGAAGATAATTTCCAATTCTTGCCTCAGACGAAAGCAGACGATAACGGGGAATCAGGATGACCTCTTTGAAGGGTCAGTAACTCGTCCTTCTGGTCAGTGAGGTCGTCAGTGACCGAGACTCTGATCATTCTTGTTTGGAGGGCGCGATTTAGCTCAGTCGGTTGAGTGCTCACTTAAGGTGCTTGCGTCGCGAAATCGAACCACCTCGGTGGATCCATTCAACTGACTGATTTTTTACTCGTTCCAATCAGTGGACTGGTCAAAGGCTGTGGTATGTGCATTCTTGTCTGTGGGATAGTGCATGTAAAAGATCCCTTGCAGCATTAGGAAAAAATGCAGCGGGTTTCCTTTGATGAATACGTGTTAAAATTACCAAATGGTTGACATACAGTAGCCGATGATTAATACATCAATGTGCTCTAGTGGTGTCGTTAAGCAAAACAAAGTAACTGATTTGCCTTGTTTGGATCTAGTTCAAATTCAACAATCAATAAAACATTGTGCTAGTCTCTCAGACTGTCAACTGTCACGACGAAGTTGGCCATCTTGACAGTTGTGTTGTAATTTCCCCAGCTCCCGACTTTACGGGCGTGCTAAGATTAACAACTAATCGACCGCAGAAGTCGTATATGACGAACATCGTATACGACTAGCATCTGGTGAGAGTCGTGAGAGTACAAAGTTGGCCAACGTTGTTGTGGCAGTTGGTAGTCTAACTTAGCATTAGGTACATGCATGCATGTATATAGTTATTAGTAACATGTATATTCTAATGATGTTCCGTTCTTAATAATCGGCTACTAGGTTAGCTGATGGAATATGTGTGTCAAAGTGATTGTAATTCATCAGGCAAATAGTCAACATTTCCGAATAAGAAGAAGGAAGGAAATGTTTTATTTAACGACGCACTCAACACATTTTATTTACGGTTATATGGCGTCGGACATACGGTTAAGGATCACACAGATATTGAAAGAGAAAAGCCGCTGTCGCCACTTCACGGGCTACTCTTTTTCGATAAGCAGCCAGGGATTTTTTATATGCACCATCCCACAGACAAACCACGGCCTTAGATATACCAGTCGTGGTGCAGTGGCTGGTGCGAGAAATAGCCCAATGGGCCGACCGACGGGGATCGATCCCAGACCGACCGCATCGAGCCGGCGCTTTACCACTGGGCTACGTCCCCCTCCCCCCCCCCCCCCCCCCCCCGAATAAGAAGAAGAACAAGAAGAAGAAGAACAAGAAGTAGTAGTTGTTGTAGAAGAGGAAGTAGACGAGGAAGAAGAAGGAGGAGGAGGAAAGAAAAAGACGAGGTTTACTAGTAGAAGAAACAGAAAGATATAATGATGTCATGTAGAGCACTTGCCCGAGGTGCTTTGGTCGGACGATCGAACCCCCTCAGTGGATTTATTCTCTGATTGATCCCCCCCCCCCCCCATGTCTCAGACTGTGCCTATCGACTGGTGTATCAAAGGTCGAGGGGTGCACTGTCTTGTTTGTGGGATAGCGCATATAAAAGATATCTTGATACTAATGGAGGAACAGATGAAATTCGGCGTCTGCGCCCATAACAGGCGTGTGCTAAAACAGCTTGTTCTCAATGTGCACGTTAAAACCTATGACCTGACCTGATGGAAAAATGTAGCGGGTTTCCGCTAAGACTGTTAGTCATAATTACCAAATGCGTCACATACAATCGAGGATAATAAATAAACCAATGTGCTCTAGTGGTGTCTTTAAACCAAACCAACTTTCTTATCTCCTCTATATTTCTGTGTCTCTATCTATGTCTCTGTCTCATTCTCCTCGTCCTACTCTCCCTCCATCTCTCTCTCTCTCTGTGTCTCTCTGAGTTTTCTCTCTCTCTCTCTCTCTCTCTCTCTCTCTCTCTCTCTCTCTCTCTCTCTCTCTCTCTCTCTCTCTCTCTCATATCCTTCCAGTGTTCTTTTATTAATTCTGCTATAAGTTAAACAAATTTAATATTTACTCCTTCGCACATCCCCCTCCCAGCATGGTCCCCAAAATGAAATGTTCAAGTAATCTAAATTTAATTTCGATTTTAAGCGTGCTGGGTTTATTAACTCATCAAATAGGTGGCGGCGTCGGAGCGACCCTGACTCAATCTAATCGTTTGTTTTTGCTCGGGTGACGAAAGTGGCGGGAGAAAGCTCGATTAGTTTCTTCAGACGCCACTTCCAAGAATCAATTATTGAAAATGTTGGTGAAACCGACAAATAAACGACGACAATTCCCCACACACCGTCTCTAAACGCTGCCTTTCGTCTCGAACATCTGCTCAGTTATCATATAGAAGATTAAGGTCCATTTGTACTAGTAGTCTGAGAATGAAAAAAATGAAGACAATTTAATTGTAAATTAAAATTTTAACATTAACAATGATGATGATAATAGTAGCAATAAGAAGAAGTGTAAGAAGGTCGGTTAACATCAGAGTCTGTAGCATCATTAGGGCTATTTGTGGTGTGATAATGTTGTTAGGGGTGGGGGTACGGTTTGCTATAATTTTTATATGAGCTATGTTTGCTGATTGTTCCTTCTTCAGCTGCTTTTTTCCAGTGGTCAAGCGCTCGACTGTCGGTCTAGGATCGAGCAACATCAGTGGACCCATTGTGCTATTTTTTATTCCAACCAGTGCACCACGACTGATATATCAAAGGCCGCGGTATATGATATTCCGTCTGTGGGGTGGTGCATATAAAAGACTCCTTGCTGCTAATGGAGAAAAAAAAAGTAGCAGGTTTTCTATCTAACACTCAGCCATAATTACCAAATGCTTAACAATCCAATAGCCGATGATAAATAAATCAATGTGCTCTAGTGTTGTCGATAAACAAATCAAACTCTTAACTTTACTGTTCTCATTAAGCAGAGATTGTGTATTTTGATCAATATTATTTCATGCTTTGTGGATATGTTGTTTGTAATAAAGCGTCAAGTTCGTTATCGGGCACAAAATGTAGTGATATATTGAACAGCCGTTTGTGGCGGATCCAGAAAATTCATTTGGGGGAGGGGCAGTGACATGAGGTGGAATGCCAAGGGAACTTTGGGGGAGGTTTGGAGGGGGATCGTAAAATGTTTAAAAAAAAATATATATATAACAAAAGTACAAATGTATAACTATCACAAAATTTAGGGGCGAGGGGGCGGGGCAGGGGCCCCGCCTAGACCCGTCTCTGTTTACTACCCGTAAATATACACACTAATATATAGATGATTAGTCACGAGTATTTTTAATATGGAAAATATCAACCGAGTCTATGTTAATCGGTATTTGTCGAGGCTCTGCTGAGACAAATACCATTAACTAGACGAGGTTGATATTTTACATATTAAAAAACACGAGTAGCTAATTCTATTTATCCTATAACACATCTAAAATAACATTTTAATTATTTGTTTTTGTAAATCACAGTACTAAAGTCACCGCAATCGGTAATATGACGTCATCACGATTATCACAAATTAGTTTGACGTCACGCATTTTAACTAAATATTTGAAAACGTTACGCTGAGATACGTCTTGTTGGCTTATAAGCAAATGACCCATGCACATCAACACATTACCTAGAGACATTGCAAATGTGCATACCATTATTAACCGGGTTAATACACTAAATTATCATATGGGTTTATGACATGGATGTCATGGGTAAGTTATAGGATATAATCGGAGATGTAACGCTTCTTGAAACTGAGGTTCAAATTAAATGCCATAGGGTGAAAGAAAAAAACTAATATTGTTCCTTACCCACTTATTATACAACGAAATTTTAAAAAAAACCCATCAATCAACAAGAACGTTTCATTGACATGTCTTTTTAAAGTAGTCATTGCATTTTCTCGGAAAACAGATTTTAAACCAATAATTATTATCCATTCCTTTTTTTTCTCTTCTTTTTTTTCTTTTTGCATTACTCCTTTAATTTAAAGAATTTGTGAACATAAATTAAACATTGAACCTGGTAGGTATAAAACTATAGAAACGACAAAAAATATATTTACATTACATAATATCAATGATATTGCAGAGAAGACATTTTCAGCCTCAGAGATATGAAACTTAATGAAAAATATTTATTTTAATATAATATTTAAAACACCTCAATACCTTCAAACTATCGCAACTGAAAACAACATTAAAATACAAATAAAGTTGAAAAATACTTATAACATACGAAAAGATTTAGCAATCTATTATTATTTTTACTTTTCCATTTTCCTTGTTTGTTTGTTTGTTGTTGGGTTATTTATTCCCCCCCCCCCCCCCCCCCCCCCCCCCCCCCCCCCCCCCCCCCCCCCCCCCCCCCAGCAGGACAGGACAGGACTAGGTTTTAACGTGTACATTCAGAGCATGGGAACGGGTGCCTCGGCCGGCTCCTCCGTCCATGACAGGAAAGGTTGGGGAGGTAGGAGGAAGGACCGCTTGCGCTGTTGACCGGTAGCAGTATGGTGGTGCTATGGAATTTGGAATTTGGATGTTGGCCAAAAGAATGCCAAAGGGAATGAGTGCGCATTTTAGATGAAGGAAATTTGGCGCATTTTTGAACGGTCGTTCTAAAGAGTAAAAAAGCGGAGCTACGTATAGGTTTGGAATTAGTGCGTCGAGAGTAGCTCCTTAATTAGACCTCGTTGATGTTGGGGTGTCTCCCTAGGTTGCCCATAGCTCCTGATGGTCCTCATAAATACATTTTGTTTTGTAAATAAACAGGAAACTAAGACGTGTATAGCTAGTGTATTTGACTGTTGGTTATATAAACGATTTTTCCGCACTACTGCATGTATACAATGATAAGAAGTTTTATTGTGAATGTGTCGTGACATTTTCTCAACGATTATATCATTTGTGACATTTGTCGATGGCACTCGTCAGTTTTGCGTCAAAAGCGAACACAGAACATAACCACCAGTGCCTCTTGATAATGTCCTCAACTGTTTGTTAAATCGAGTTTCAGCCATTGTAACATGTTTACGATATAGGGAGCCTTTTTGTTTAGTGGTTAAGCCATCGGACTACAGGCTGTTAGGTACAGGGTTCGCAGCCCGGTACCGGCTCCAACCCAGAGCGAGTTCATAAGGGTTCAATGAATAGGTGTAAGACCACTACACCTTCTTCTCTCTCACTAACCACAGACAGCTGAGGTGTGTGCCCAGGACAGCGTGCTTGAACCTTGATTGGATATAAGCACAAAAATAAGTTGAAATGAGCGAGTTTTAACGACTCAATGGGTAGGTGTAAGGCCACTACACCATCTTCTAACTCACTAACCACAGATAGCTGAGGTGTGTGCCCAGGACAGCATGCTTGCACTTTAATTGGATATAAGCACGAAAATAAGTTGAAATGAAATAAAGCGATAGCACTGATCTGTGACATGCGTTATAAAACTAATCTCAGTAGCGGGCGGGACGTAGCCCAGTGGTAAAGTGTCCGCTTGATGCGCGGTCGGTCTGGGATCGATCCCCGTCGGTGGGCCGATTGGGCTATTTCTCGCTCCAGCCAGTGCACCACGACTGGTATATCAAAGGCCGTGGTATGTGCTGTCCTGTCTGTGGGTTGGTGCATATAAAAGATCCCTTGCTGCTAATCGAAAAAGAGTAGCCCATGAAGAGGCGACAGCGTGTTTCGTCTCTCAGTATCTGTGTGGTCCTTAGAGAATAACTAACGAGCTACGAGGAATTATGAATTATCTGTCCCGAGTGAATGAATGTTGTAAACCCGAGCCTTTGGCGAGGGTTTTACAACATTCATTCACGAGGGACAGATAATTCGTAACTCCTCGTAGCGAGTTGGTTATTCTCTTTATTACCCATTGTCAATTTTAACTGATTTTTAATGTAAAATTCCTCTGCAGTCTACAACAAAACCATCAGCCATTACGTCATATAATCTTACGCACATTACACGACGTAATGTAAGTGACGTCATAGCATAACGGCATTCTTTTTACAGCCAAATATTTATAGTACAAAATAATACGACTGTATTTGCATTTGAAAATAATAATTTTTATATATTACTAAAGCCGCTGCTTATGAAAATATACCATTTCATGTTTACGAAACAAGTGAGTCCATTTGTTTTTGTAAATCTTTGTATATCGTATAACGTATGTGTAATCTGACTCATGAATGGAAACATTATATGAATGAAAGTGAAGTTCCGGCCATGACAAGCAACCAACCAAACATCGTGATTTTTAAACCAGCCAATCAGTGGCTGTAGAAGCAATCTGCACACTGTGCAGAGATCGAAAAAATATTACCCTGTATATTTGAGCCCATATGTGTAATAATTAACCATATATCTGACGCCATATAACCGTAAACGAAATGTGTCGAGTGCGTCGTTAAATGAAACATTTCTTTCTTCTTAATCTCAGTAATTCATCATTATGTTGTTGTTGATCTATACTTTAGTCATATGAATTAAAATTTAGCAATATGACAGTTCCATTCACTGTTTCCAAGGCTTGACTGCCGATATTTTACGTTTTGCTTGGTTTATCGTTTATGTAATTTTTTAACATTCAGTGTTCATGCCTAAAGTGTTGTTGAAGTTTCGTTTATTCAATATTTAAAGGAAACAAATTTTATCGATACAATTATAAGTATAAATCGAAATACATTATTGTGATAGTTTTATTTACACGAGCTTCATACACAGTTAGGTTACGCACAAACTAGTTATATTGTCTTTATTGGGTGAATCAAATGCCTTTGTTTACCGTTATGATCTACATACACAGTATTATCTTCGTATGAATTTACTTTTGTCGGCGGAATATACTATCGATCAAATGTCTTGTTGGCGAATAGCTCGTCTGTCAAACGTCCTACGGGAGAATTGAGCAGAGTTCAGCCAGACCAAGCAGAAAAACGTTCATTAGACTGGTTTATGCGCATCACAGTAAACCAAAACACTACATCGGGGACCAGTCAAACAGTTCGCGAACGTAAGCGTCGCTCGCTGTTACTGAACACAGGAACGTTTTCTTCAGTACAAATGGTACGATTGCGATTGAATGCGTATTCAAGTATTTTTCATTAAAAATGGTTTTTAATAAAAACATATTTTTTCAGTAATTTGATTTTTTTAAAGTGCCATTCAGAGTAATTAACTTTCGATCTATATTATTATGATGAACAGTGAATGACTTTATTTAACATACAACACCCACCCCTACCGCTCCATAAAAAAGCAAAAACACAAAGCTCCCCCCCAACCCCCCCAAACAAACAGAAAACAATAACAACAACAACAAAAATACACACCAAACAAAACCCCCAACCCCCCACCCCCTAAAAAAGCAACAACAAACCAACAAATAAAGAAAAACAAACAAACAAACAAACAAAGAGCATAGTAACTTAAACTATTAAATAGAAGCACATGTATGTAGTATTTCTGCTTTATTTTGCAATTTATTTGTTAATGCTAGCCACTAAGTGTATCTTCTTAAATAAAACAAAACATAAATATATTCTTTAAAAATCAACATTTTTATGTATTCTTTTAAAAGGGGAGAATCGCGAGGTTTTATAAAGAGTATGGCGTGGGGGCGTGGGTTCATGTTGGGGGCGTGTGGGTACGTATGGAGGGGGGGGGGGGGGCTGGGTACATGCGGGGACGCCAAGTTGATAAATAATGATAAACAGTCCCTTAATAAATGTTTCAAAACAAAATTAGAAAGTAATTTGTTTTCAATAATAAAGGGATCCCGTCATAATAAAATAAGTTGTTTCATAAAATACAATTCAAAATAATTAGGTTTTTAAACAATCACTTAAACCAAAATATCTCCATATGTCTAGATTTTGGTATGTTTTCTCTCTCTTTACAAAGTTTAAAAATACACTTAAAATATTTATGTAAATATATTTTACGTATTTGCTATTGAATACTAAGAAACCTAAATAGTTTGTATCAAATATATTACTTCACCCCTATTCGTAGATTGTAGATGTGTAATTTAAAAGAACACCCATTGAAACAACAGTACACACACACACACACACACACGCACACGCACATGCACACGCACACACACACACACACACACCACAAAAAAAGAAGAAAAAAAGAAGAAAGAAACCAAACAACAAAACAACAACAATAAAAAGCATTTAAAAGAAGTCAAACACTTTGTGACATATTTTATTAAAAATAATTGCTTTTTTAAAAAGAGCCAATGAATTAGGCACAAGTTATACAACGTGCCAGGCCTTCATAATACATACGCCACGACAGTAATATATTTATGTAATTTAAATATGAACGGAAATAAATATTATTGAAAGACAAAGAAAGAAAGAAAGAAAGAAGAATGAAGAAAACAGAAAAGACTAAATAAAGTTATCTATGTGTTCGATAATTAGACAGCAGGTTTGCTACCCCCCCCCCCCCCCCCCACCCCCACCCCCAACAAGATATTGCAATAAGTATGTATTGGCTACACAAACCCCACATAATAATAATAATAATAATAATAATAATAATATAATAAATACATAAATGTTATAATTGTAAGTATAATAATAACAAGAGAGTATTAAAAATAACAACTACTAACTTGTTATCATCATCGCCATCGTTGTTATCATTACTATTTATTATTATTATTATTATTATTATTTCTGATTATTATTATTATTGATTATTATTATTATTATTATTATTATATGGGGTTTTTTTTTAGTTTGTAAACTGTTGTTGTTTTTTGTTGTTGTTATTATTATTATTATTATTATTATTATTATTATAGTAAGACAAACGTGATGTCATATCTGACCATCTTTAGCATAAGCGAACACACCAGGTCCACCGTTCCCCACATTAATATTGCTAGTTCATTTCATATCCCAAACCAGCGGGAGTCCCACTCCGATTATTCTCTAGTAAATCTCCACCACTTTTTGTGGCTCACCTTAATGGGTGAACATTTTAGTGGATGTCAAATGGGAAATTACCCACAGAAGGCTGTGATTAGTAACAACTCAGCTAACTAAAGCCTCCGCCGTCAATGTTTTACTTCAGTCACAGCGGTGGCACCCCTCCCTGGATGTCCCTTATTGTCGAAATGCGCAAGCCATATCCTGCACTAGTGGGGGTTAGTCATTAATTCCGTAGGGGTAATGTTCGATACAAAAAGGCTCGTATAAAAGCCACAACTAATATTTGAAAACATCAGTGATTTTTTTCTCCCATTTGTATAGCTAAAATGCATATCGCGAATGCCTTAAAAATATATCTTTTTTCTAATACGAATTTTATTCCACTTTCAAAAGCGATCTACAGCGCGAGGAAGCGATAAACTCCATTTACAATTTCTCCCCATTGCTCATTAATATTTTCTTTGTGTGCCACGAGGGAGGGGGGGGGGGGGGGTAGTGGGCAGCAGCAGAACCAGCTATCTTGGATTGGCAGCTGACCTGGGCAAACACGTCAGATATTGACTATGATTCTCTCTCAAACTGCCAATAAATGAAAGCGTGCGATATAACCGGAAAATAATTGTTGGTAAACCCTGATTATTCAACGTGAAGAGGTGGATAAATACAGAAGGAAGATGGTATTATACAAACGTCCAATCAGGTTTCGGCATTGATCTGGATATCTCATCGCGGGACGATTTTTTTCCAGTTTCAAGGGGGGTAATATCTCGAACGTCAATACTGTGACGGTGTTGACAGTCCGTTGTCGGCGATTGGTATTGACAAGGCGTTGAAAGAAGGAAATACTTTCAGTTTGGAAAAATACAATTATTTTTGGACACTTCACAACAAAATCGATCGCACTCTGAACCAATTTAATTTTTTCCCCTCAAACATAAGAAAGTATCCCCCTCTCTTGTGACTGTTAAACAAATATCTGAGAATATCTCGATATCGTTTATAAAATTCTCCAAAGACGTTTTCATAAAGTTTGCGAGACAGACGCAATGGGTGTGATTCTGAATATTAATTATGAAAATCCCATTTGTGCACCGTGGTGTTTGTTGAAACGCTTTAATAAGGGGAGGCAACAGTGGGACATAAAAAGGGCAGATTTAGAGGTGTTAACATTATAGTGCTTTGTTTCAAGTGTATTGAAAGCTTGTTGGTATCTGTACAGTAGTGCAAACAAAAATCTGATACACCCAGTTTCACATTTTAATTATAATTAATGACAATTTATTATATGTTTTGTTTTTACATTTTGTCTGATCCAGTGGGAGCACATTACCCCCCCCCCACATACACACACACACACCCTCGTTCTACTATTTATGTGTATATTTAGGTGTGTGCACGGGCGCGCTTATATTTGTGTATATGTACGTGTTATTAAATAATAATATATACATAAAAAGTAAGAATTATTAAACATTAAAGACTTTGTTTTGAAACATTAAATGGTTGTTCACTTAACAAAAATGACTTCTTGTTCAAGTATGAACAAAACGACATCAACAATAGTTTAGTTAATAATTTTCTTTGTGAACACAAAAGCGCAAAAGTGAACTATTTGAAAACTGTAACGAATGAAAACAATATTATACAAATTCGAAGAACTAACTAACTAACTAACTAACTAACTAACTAACTAACTAAAATAAAACTAGCTAAAATAAATAAATAAATAAATAATAATAATAATAATAATAATAATAATAAACAAATAAAATAAAATAAAATAAAATCAATAATAATAAACAAAATTACAGCAAAAAGAAAGAAAAAACACAACAAAATCTCTCACATACGCCCTTTAAAAAAGAACAAATGCATTTTAAAAAATCCACAACTAACCTACTCCCGTCGAAAATAAAATAAATAAATAAATGAAAACAAATAATAAATAATAAATAAATAATAGAAAATAAAAATAAAAATATTTTATTTGAGTGTTGTGGTTTGTGCTCTATGAAGCAGTTAATAACAGAGACAACCATATACAATGTATAACGATACAAACAGTTATAAATGAAAGTAATCTACATCTCGTAGATTATGCACCAGGTGTTTGTAAGTTATTGATTGTGTTTGTTACATGTTATTGTTCAGTTGAAAACCACGTGCTTTTTGGTAGGCTCTTACTGAAGTCGGAAACTACAGATGATGTGCGGATTCATTGTTTGTCGTTTTTACCTAGATATTCATTTCTTTTGATTAATTAGATTAATGTGCTCCTTAAAGTTCTCGCTATGCTCAGAACAATAAAAAACCAAAACAACATATGTTGTGCCCAAATTAGTGAACTCTAAAAACATGGAGCCAATTTCACAAAACATCGTAAGCTTACGTTTGCGACTGGCAGTTATACCGGGCATACTTATACACGAATTTGGCATCTATTTTACGAAGAAAAGTACACCATTACGGAAAATGAAACATTTAAAGGACAAGTGAAAATGAAATATGTGTATTTCTAACTATATTTGTTATACTAATAAGAATTGTGGTTTAGTCGTAGATTTACGTTTGCATGTACAACTGGGCTTACGATGTTCGATGTTTATTGAAATTGGGCCAGGTTTTAGTTTCAGCTGTATATCCCCGTTTAGCTTTTGTGAAGATCTGTGCTTTTAAAATTTTATTTTTATTATTATATATTTAATACCATATTTAAATCGTGCTTACTAATTAATTTGAAAGAACTGTCAGGTAAAATAAATTATTGTTTAATTCTTGTAACCAATTAAATTAAAAACAAATTACTAATTTGTTTTTAACTTGAATATGTATGCAGGTTTTACTATGCGTCTTTCTTTTCGTTTCTAATGCCTTTATTTTATTATTTTATAAACAAATGTTGAAGTTTGTTTTGTTTAACGACACTACTAGAGTATACTGACGTATTAATCATCAGCTACTGGACGTCAAACATTTGATAATTGTGACACGTAAACAGTGAAACTCTTTTTTTTTCATTACCAGCAAAGGCTCTGTCCATCCTTTGACATATCAATGTGGCGAGGCACCAGTTGGCAATAAAAAAGAAGAAAAAAGGAAATAGGTCCATCGATGGGATTCGACCCTTCAACCCAAGCAGGCCAGGCGAACCTTGTACCAACTGAGGTAGATCACGTCCCTTATTTTACAAAGAACACAAATTGGCCGTGAAAGTCATAACTTTTGGGAAGTAGATATTTTCTTCATTTTGTGTGATGAAAACATTTTATTTTTAAATTTTAATACATATTTAATAGTTGAGAAGTTAGGATAGAGCTATTTTAATACAACTGTGCTTTTTAAATACTCGAACAACATATTTAATGAATAGCCTGTAAAATAATTTTAAACTCATTTTCATTTTAGTTTTAGTTTTCAATTTAATTTAAAATATGCCTACATTAGCCTAGATTTAAAGGGACTGTCGTGAGTTTAAAGCCATTGTAAGGTGTTTCTGTCTAACCGATCCTTTTCGTCGAGTAAAACTAACATAGTATAAATAGTTTGTTCTTTCCAATACCAGTGTCTGTGTTTGCGGTCGTGTATTAATGTTTGTAGCAGTCATTTAACATTTTCGATGTAATATAATATAATGTTTTTTTCGTAAGATTGGGAAGCAAACTCCGGCAACCATAACCTTGATTATACAGACACTGATATTCTAAACGAGAAACGGAACCAAACTTAAGATAACACTTCTGTAAAATCCTAGAACATCAAAATTAGTATTTCACTCTTCACACACGTCAGTAATTGGTTTTCACTAAATACATTTTATGATTATTATAAACTAGCGATGAATATATGAAAACGAAGATAGTTCAAATAACAAAAAAGAAGAAAAAATAAAAAACAAAAAAGCAAGCCAAAAACAAAAATCAACCAAAAAACCCAACACAAATAATACCCACCCCCCCCAAAAAAAAACACAAAAAAAAACAACAACAAAAAACAACAACAACAAAACAACAACAACAAAACAAAACAAAAAACAACAAAAACAAACCCCAGCCCAACAACCAAAAACAACACCCTCCCACCCCCCAAAAAACCCCCACCTCCCACATACAAAACAGAAAACCCATTCACACCCCAACAACAAAAACAAACAAACAATTTGGAGAATAAAATTAACTGAGAAATTGCTTCACTCGCATACGAAGCTAATACGGTCTTGGGGACCTTCATATATCTTCATATATAAAAATATGCAAGTAAAATAAAATTTTTTTTAGAATGAGCGAATTTGGTTATATTAGATTAGAGGCATAAAAAACCCATTTATAAATGTTTGAAAAACTGTAAAAATTATTGTATGAGACGAAACGAAGACATATCAACACGCATGTGTCAATACACGTTCGTCAAATATAACTTTCTTGCCTATTCATAAAGAAACTAGCTTTTTTGAGAAAAAGGGCAAACCTTTATTTGTGTTTTGTTTCTAAGGAGGGCTAATACAGAAATGAGTGGAGTTTCTCTGAAAAGCTTGTTAACGTAATTAAATTTAATGTAAAATTATTTTATTTTATTTTATTTTTACTTGTATTTAATTTTATTTTAATTTATTTAATTTTACTTTCAGTTATTACAATTTTTACTTCCACCTAGCAATGTGATTATTTTGGTAAATAGTACAAAAAACTTTCGAATGAAATAATCGTTCAATTAATCACAAGAGCGACTGATTATTTATGCGTGCATATAATTGTAATAAAGCTAAAATCGAACCAATTATTCATATATATATTTCAACATGACACGACACAGGTGTTATTTATTATTATTTATTATTATTATTTAATAATTATGACACTTCACTCAATTGCGTTACATTCATGTGCATTTCAGCAAAACACTATATTATTTGACAACTGTTTATTAACGGGTATTTCGATGTTTTCATGTTTCGCTCTAATAACTGTATTAGGTGTGTTTGCTCTTCAGTAAAACATGTAATTTGATTGGTATGTATAACCAGGTCTTTGATTGTGTGTTTTATATTATTCTTCAATGAGATTCTTCTAGAGAAACAGTTAAAGTTTGTTTTGTTTAAGGACACTACTAGAACACATTTGATAATTCTGACATATAGCTTTAGCAAAAAAACAAAATAACCCCCCCCCACAAAAAACAACCAACTAGTAACAAAGGGACTTATTTCGTTATTTCGACATAAGAATAGCAAATCTGTCAGTTACTACATAATGGTGTGGACTATGCTGGTGATAATAATAATAATAATAATAATAATAATAATAATAAAATAAGGAAGTTGATTATTTAAAAAAACAAATGAACAATAAATAAATAAATAAAATAAATAAATAAATATTAAAAAAAAAAAGAAAGAAAGAAAGAAAGAAAGAAAAAAAAAATGACTAAAATAATAAAAAAAGATATATAACAAAATATTAAAACGTCAAGCTAAAATTAAATTTAAAGAACCAGTAGTTTATTTAAATTTAAAATGACAAAGAACCAAACAAATAAATAAATAAGAAAAAACTATAAGGCTAAAAAGAAAGAAGATACGTAATATCTTTAAACAAAATATTAAGACGTCCAGCTAATATTAAATTTAAAACATATAAACAACAACAGGTTATTTAAATATATTAAAATGAATCAAATAAATAAATAAATAAATACCCCCTCTCTCTCTCTGTTTCTATCTCTGTTTCTCTCTCTTTTTCTCTTTATCTGTCTGTCTCTGTCTCTCTGTCTCTGTGTCTCTCTCTCTGTCTCTCTCTCTCTGTCTCTCTCTCTCTCTCTCTCTCTCTCTCTCTCTCTCTCTCTCTCTCTCTCTCTCTCGTCATAAAATGTTATTTTATCTGGCCAATAAATCCATATAATGTAATTTGAACTAGTGTCAATGTACCCTTTACAATGGTGCATGAAATATATGAGGCCCTACTAAAATAAGCTAACATTTGTTTTGTGTGGAATTATAGTAGTCGAAGACGTTTCACGTGATGTCTGAAACTAACAGTTTATCCCCATCCCCATTTGTTCTGATTTACGTCAAAGGTGAGAGTTTTTAGTCATTATTCTTGCAGAAACAAATGTTCCTATGCACCAAATAAAATGGTCTCAGACCAACTGCAAAGTTTGTAAATGGTTGAAATGTGGAACTCTTGTGGGCACACCGCTATTCTGCAGATTTACTTTTGTTTACCGATGACATAAACTATGTTTTAACAACGATCTGATTCACCCTCCGCATCGACCATTAAATACATACACAGTGTAATACATGCACAGGAACGTTTTTCATTGAGTATATATATATATATATATATATATATATATATATATATATATATATATATATATATATATATATATAGATAGTATGATGGCTGAAAAGTTGCCTGTAGCGGTTTTCGCCACATGTTACTATTGTCGTCTATAGGATTTGGTTTGCTGGTATATAAACTATTGCTGTGTTTGTTCAACGGAAAATTATGGCAACTAAATATCATTTTAATGTTGATTTCTCTTTTGAAATAAACAAGATCATATCATCAATTCACCACCACCACCATCACCACCACCACCACCACCATCAAGCATCATCATTATCATTAGTGCTAATTACTGTTAGTAATTTGAAAGTGATTCTTTTATTGCTTTAAACTACAAGCGTATCTGCACTAGTAAATAGTGTTATTTAACGTAATGCAAAAAAAGCTTAGTTAAAATGTAGTCATCGAATCGTGTTTAACACGCGTTAAGTGAAAATACCCCCCCACCCCAGGACAAGTACGGTTAGTAGGAAGCAAGGGTGTTTTATAACATTCACTTTTGCACAATCACATGCTACGGCGATCGATAAAACAGTCGTTGGGCACTGATTTTATGTAGAGAACCCCAAAAGATACAAGGGGTCGAGGGGATCTTGAGCTACCCATCCCCCGCCCCCAGCTCATGACGAATAAAAGCTTTTCATGCTATTTTAAAGTGCATTCACCGCTAACACACAATTTCGATTTATGTAGTTGCATTTACTGTTTGTCAACCATAGAGACAAACAGACGGACGGATGCGCAAAAGGTCAGAAGAAAAACTCGGACGGTTTTATTTTTTAAGTTGCAACCCAATTTATAAACGGAATATAAAAATCTCGGGAATAAAAATACAAAAATATTTTGAAATTCAACGTCTGTCACCAGAAAGATGAAGAATAGAGGAGGAAACAAAGATTGAGGAGAGACACGTAGAAAGCGAGTAGGGGAGTGACAAAGGAAATTATGAAATGAGGAATGAGTCGATGGCAAACAGAGAAAAAAACTGAGACTGAGATTGAGGTGGAGAGAGAGAGAGAGAGAGAGAGAGAGAGAGAGAGAGAGAGAGAGAGAGAGAGAGAGAGAGAGAGAGAGAGAGAGAGAGAGAGAGAGAGAGAGAGAGAGAGACAGAGAGAGAGAGAGACAGACATACAGAAGAAACAGGACAGTGAGAAACAGAGAGGCGGAAAGAGAACGATGGAGAAAGTCATACATAGACGAATAGAGAGATGGGGGCGGGAAAGAGGGGGAGGGAGAAAGGAGGAGGGAGGGTAAGATTCACTAATATAAACATATTGTAGCAGAAAACCTTGTTTCGTTATTTATGAACCAGTTCATTGCTTGTCTTACCTTGTTCTAAAACCCAGAATATCCTTACACCCGAACCCACACGTTAAGCACGCGTAGTAATTAGACAGCCGAATATTACACTGTCAGTATACAACATTCAATATATCTACGTATGAGGGAATTATTCATCAAACTTCCCCTCTTATGGGGGATTATTCAAACCCAAATAATTTCAATTTCCCTGCGCTCATTCGTACTAGCTATTGTCGGTATACGAAATTAATTTTTATTTTTAGCACAATGAGCGGATATAAACAGCGAATATGAAATGCCATGACGAATTAAATGCCATTCGGCGGACCCGATTTACATATAGTAAAAAAATCACGGCTTTTAATTAGAGAAGACGGCGTTTGATTGGTCGATGTTATCAGCATTCTGCGCGGTCCTGCTATAATGTTTTTCTTCCTTAGCGTCTGGGTGGCCCGTATGACAGGGCCACGTCTAAGTGTCAGCGCATAAAACATATCACATTATAACAAAACAGTTTTCACTCACCGGCGAATATTAAGGGCATTCTAAAGTGCACTTAACAATGAAAACTGTATTTAATTCACTGTATTCAAACTAGAGACACCACGCGTCCCTCTATAGCTGTCACGAGGTGACAGATTCCACTAAGATAGAAGACGAGCCACGTACCCCGCAGTTTAATAGGCGAGGGAGAAATGTTTAATATCAGTACACGGCTTATCTTTTGTGCGCTGTTTACATACTACACACTCCACTAATTTCGGCTTAATAATAAATAACGCCCACGGCACTACCGTCGTTTATTCGCGGTATGTAAGCTGCAATAGATGGGTGCATAGCAATACGTTTACGGCGATGTTCGTGAGGATTTCAACAGTACAGCACACTGATGCTGAAAAACAAAGAGAGAAAGTTTAATTACACTTTCATTTCATTTCAAATTATTTTCGTGCTTATATCCAATAAGGTTCAAGCACGTTGTCCTGGGCGGGCACACACACACACACACACACACACACACACACACACACACACACACACACACACACACACACACACACCTCAGCTATCTGGGTTGTCTGTCCAGGACAGTGGGTTAGTTGTTAGTGGTTAGTGAGAGAGAAGAGGCTGTAGCGGTCTTACACCTACTCACCGAGTCGTTAAATCTCGCTCTTGGTGAGAGCCGATACTGGGTTGCGAACCCAGTACCTCCAAGCCTTATGTCCGATGGCTTAACCACAACACCACCGAGGCCGGTTTATTAACACCTTTGCAGATTAAACTTTATATGAACTGGCCGTAGCCCAGTGGTAAAGCGCTCCCCTGATACACGTTCAGTATGAGATCGATCCCCGTCGGTGGGCGCATTGGACTATTTCTCGTTCCAGCCAGTGCACCACGACTCCTATATCAAAGACCGTGGTATGTGCTATCCAGTCTGTGGGATGGTGAATACAAAAGATCCCTTGCAATTAATGGAAAAAATGTAGCGTGTTTCTTCTCTAAGACTGTCAAAATTACCAAATGTTTGTCATCCAATAGCCGATGATTACTAAATCAATGTTCTCTAGTGGAATCGTTAAACAAAACAAATTTTAAACTTTATACTATGGCGATATGGTATAACACAAATACGCTGATGTTAAAAAAGAAAATACTATTTGTTTAATAATCAGCACGGGGGCGAGACGTAGCCCAGTGGTAAAGCGCTCGCCTGATGCGCGGTTGGTTTGGAATCGATCCCTGTCAGTGGGCCATTGGGCTATTTCTCGCTTCAGCCAGTACACCACGACTGGTATATCAAAGGCCGTGATATGTGCTATCCTGTCTATGGGATGGTGCATATAAAAGAGCCCTTGCTGCTAATCAAAAAGAGTAGCCCATGAAGTGGCGACAGCGCGTTTCGTCCCTTAATATATGTGTGGTCCTTAAACTATATGTCCGACGCCATTTCCTTCCTTCCTTCTTCCTTTATCAGCACATTGAATTTTATTGTGGTGTTAAACGAATTGTTATTTCAACTGATTTTCCAAAGACCGTGGTATGTTCTGTACTGTTTGTGAGAAAGGTCATATAAAAGATCTCTAGCTAATAATATATAATAGAAGAAAATGTGGAGGGTTTCCCCTGAAGACTACACGTTAGAATTACCAAATGTTTGGCATCCAATAGCCAATGATTAATTAATCAATAAATATGCTCTAGGCTCTAAAGAAAACGAGCGTAACTATATATATTTATTACGGACTGACATAGGATATTGGTGGGTCAGAACACTCTCGTTCCTGACAAATCTGCTATGACCTCTAAATAGGTTTGGTTCATAGAGGCACAAGAACTACATGAGTGAAAGACGATATTAGTTGTCATTACCAATGAATAGAAGCGATAGACCTGGTATATGCATGTAGTAGTATAAAGTCCTGCTACTGACAGTAGCTAGTGGGAATTTTCCTATTAGGTCAGTTGGTAGAGCACTGAACTCTCATATAGATAGTCCGTGGTTCGAATCCCCTCAGTGGGCCTTGATATTTCCTGAGGTATTTCATGGGGAAAAGGAAAAACAAAAACTCGATCCATCCGACAACACGGGACCTTCCGATCCACTAAGCGTCAGTCAAACGCTCTGTCCTTTGCATCACTCCCTTGTGTGTAATGTGGGACATACTAAATAGGCCTACAAGTACGTTATTAGTAGCTACCCATAATGGCCATTTGAATGCACTGGCACTTTTAACTTTTATCGTGGTCTGCTATTTAACAACGTAGGCATTTATTGTATTTAAACGCAAATGCCAAACGGAAGTGCCAAAAGGACCTCAAATGCACACATGTTTAGAAATCAGTGTTGGTGCAAAATAACTTCAAAGAAAGCTACAACATGGACTCGGTTAAAAACAGCGTGTTAATATTATATAAGCTGGTAACAATTCTAGAGATTTTTTTAAACTTATAAAAAATTAATTTGTTTTGTAAAAAGTTAATATTATCAATATTAATGAAAATCTGAACTAAACGTTATTAAATGAGTACCAGTAGGGGTAAACTATTTGGTATTCAGTTGTATCACCCTTGGTATAGTCATAATGGCGAATTAGTGTATTGTCTTTTAGCCTTTAGAAATATCACACATTGCCACTGCACTTAAAGGGACTGTACTAAATTTGCATAATAACCAAATGTATATATATATACTTCAAGGTATAATCAGTACATTTTATTAATATATTTATACTTTTGGTTATTATGCAAATTTAGTACAGTAAATATTTATATATTGATAAAATGTAATGATTATACCTTGAAGTATATGCCTGCAAAAACTACAACAAAATAATGTCATAATATTATATTATACTGGTAGAAAAAGAAGAAGAAAGAAAAACACTCTGAGAACAGCATCTGTTAACATTTAAAATTTGAGTTTGCTGTTACCTGTCTGTTTTCAATGCAATTAAAATGCTAATTGTTTTCTTCTTCTTCGTCTTAAACAAGCATTATATTTAGCAATTTCTTTAACTAAAAATATAGAACTTTGGATTTTAAGAATTACCTTTAAAATAGAACACTAAAGATCACAATAATACTGTTCGTGACAAGTGAAACTGATTTCACTCTGGATATAAAACTGAATTGCTCTAAACATAATGTGCCGATTGTTCCGTCGTAAAGTATAATGTGCCGATTGTTCCGTCGTAGAGTATAATGTGCTCGACAGAATGTCATTCGCGCCACTCATTCACCAATATGACACGGATTAATTTTAAAAGTCAATTGAATTCAACCTCTCATTCTATGACTTCACTTTCCTTGACAAGTATGAGATATTCAGACACGGAAAAAGAAGGAAAAAATCCCCACTACAGAGAAGAAAGCGTTAAGTAACACCATTCTGTTAATTCGAACGGTAACGAAAAATTAAACCACTTTCATTCGGTTCTTGTAGATTTTAAAAAGAAATCATCCCGCTGCGGCTCTTGAAATTCCGTCCTTTTACCACGGGATCCTGACGTGTAACGGAATTCGGGATATGATATGGGTAATTTCGGCCATATTGTGTTATTTGTCGACGAACACAAAAACGACGATTGAGAATTTTATGGTGTCATTTTTATTACGGTGACTAATTCATTACGCGTCAAGGGGTGAAAGGGGCGGCGCTCTTGGGGAGGGGACTCTGCCACGTCGTAACACACAAGGGTGTCAGGATAGCTTCTTGTGAGGGCGAGACAAGAGTGGGGAGACAAAACAACCACGGGTCTTAGCAAGTACTTTAATTGTTCCCCTCTTAGTCGGTTAATTATACGTCTCTCGCTCTGGTGAATTAGCCACATTCTGTTCGTAAATAAGATGGCGCGAATGTCAGCTGTGATGACGCCTGGCATTTACGGCTGGTAGACATTGAGTTCGTATCCCTGTACTGGCGACACCACATAAATGGAGAGATGTAACGTTACTTAATTATCTTATCTCTTTCTCTTTTGTCTCAATTTCTCTCTCCCTCACTCTCCCTCCCCTCTCTCAGTTACTCTCTCTCCTATCTCTTTCTCTCCTCCCTCTCTCTCTCTCTCTCTCTCCTCTCTCTCTCTCTCTCTCTCTCTCTCTCTCTCTCTCTCTCTCTCTCTCTCTCTCTCTCTCTCTCTCTCTCTCTTACAAATAGCCATTCAAATAGCGGAAGTCAGGAAGACAGGTTGTTTTCTTCTCTTTTTTTTCTCTCTTCTTCTTCTTTTTTTTTGGGGGGGGGGGGATCCTTATGACCACTCTCTGAATCCACTAATGGCATTCCATAGTGTTAAAATGGAGAATAATGTATGTTTATGTGATCTAAATTTAAATTAAAATATACAGCCAAAGGATATCAACGATGGTAAGACAATTAACGTGACTGGTATAGTGTATCTTTAACCGAGACTGGGTTCGGATCCCAGTCGAGGCATGGAATTTTTAATCCAGATACCGACTCCAAACCCTGAGTGAGTGCTCCGCAAGGCTCAATGGGTAGGTGTAAACCACTTGCACCGACCAGTGATCCATAACTGGTTCAACAAAGGCCATGGTTTGTGCTATCCTGCCTGTGGGAAGCGCAAATAAAAGATCCCTTGCTGCTAATCGGAAGAGTAGCCCATGTAGTGGCGACAGCGGGTTTCCTCTCAAAATCTGTGTGGTCCTTAACCATATGTCTGACGCCATATAACCGTAAATAAAATGTGTTGAGTGCGTCATTAAATAAAACATTTCTTTCTTTCTTTAACCGAGACTAGACACAATTCAGTTACCGTTATGCGGCTGAATCACGTGACAAGATGGTGGTCAAGAAATGTTCTCTCGCGAATTTACACAGGTAAGTCACTAACAAGTCTGGAATCAACTATAATTGGATCACAGCTATCAAAAACATTTTGAATAACTTAGGAATGAGCAATGTATGGATATCTCAATCGTTCATATCAGTAAACTGTCTCTCGCAACAAATCAAACAAAGGCAACACGATCAATATTTACAAATATGGAGAAATAACTTATCACAATCATCGAGAGGGAAAGGTCACGAGCTATATAAAGAAAATTTATTTCTTGAAAATTATTTTAGTATACTTCCTGAAAAGCTATGGTCAGTTATCATAAAATTTAGAACGTCTAACCATTATTTACCCGTTGAAACTGGTCGTTGGAATAACACACCTATAGATGAGAGACTTTGTACACTATGCGACGTCAATGATATTGGCGATGAGTTTCATTATCTTTTTGTTTGTAATTTTTTTCATGATTTAAGGGTCCAGTATATACATTCATATTACTATAAACGACCAAGTACTTATAAATTTAAAGAATTAATGAACAGTAAGCGAATCGGAATATTAAAGAAATTGGCATATTTTATAAAAGTAATTATTAGTAACTTTAAACGTCCCTAACCAAACCAAACAAAACTATATAACTATTTTTACGATGACATGTTTGCTTATAAGTACTTGGCCACACATGATGTATATCCAGATTATATTTATATGAACACCAACTTGTGGTTTGTGTTCGATGTTCTTAAATATGTACATGTATCTAATGCATTTAGAGTTTTTGTTATACATATTGTTCTTATAGAATTCTATTTATTGGTCTTTGTATATGTTCATTATCAACCATCTTGTCACGTGAATGTTATAAATTGTATATGTATATATTTCTCCTATACAGTTGTGCAACGGCCCGAGTGTAAATAAATTCTTGTCTTGTCTTGTTAGTTCATTCATCTCAAGTGACCTTCTGTGAACGAGAAACTCCATCATAGAGGCAATGTTTCTCCGGAGATTTCTAAACAGTTTATAAACTGTTGACAAGCCCAAGAAGCGTCCACGAATGGTGTGAACGTGTTTCCAGACCTAAATTGGAATGGCCTGCAAGGTATGAAAGTCTCCAAAAGCCAATCATGTCCTTATAAATAATTCACAAACATTCTCCAAAGAGGCCATACACGTATGTTTCTACAGTCACCCGTCGTATAACGTTACGTCTGTTTAATTACGTATCTGCTTCTCGGTTTAGTTTGACCTTTTTGTTTCCTCACCTATATTTTATTTCACCGACAGATCAGTGTCCTCCCATTTTGCCTACAACCCACTTTGCCTACATTCAGTTTGCCTACAACCCAGTTTGCCTATACTTAGTATTAAAAGATGACATCCCCAGTTAAACGTGGAACATTCCATGTATGTTCCCTATGTATAAAAATAATATGAGAAAATAATATGACAAACACATATTTTATCATAAAATTACACAACAAAAACGATTAAACTATTAAAATGGCCTGACAAATATTAAACAAATATTTCGTACAAAGTTCAAAGTCATATTTACAACTGCATTTTAGCAAGTGGCTGGCAGCGTTTAAACACTCTAAAAGAGTTTTGCGGGCTTGCTGAAGCTGATCCTTCAACCTCAAGAGAACGGTTCAGCTTGGAATGCCATCCTTCAAGGTGGTTATTGGTTCTAGGACCACATAGCTATCTTAAACAAGGAATCAGTGTAGCATTATGAAGGAAAAGAAGAAGAATGTTATCTCAGCACCTAGCTGGCGGATCCGGGATGGGTGGGTCACAAAAGTTTTAAAAGCGCAAAGTAGATAGATAGTTTATTAAAGTCTCACCTCATTACAACAGAATTAAACTGCAGAATATACATCATAATACAAGCAATATAAATTATAAAATTGTAATGAGCCGCTCTATACTGAGTACTAAGTAATTCTAGACTATTAGCTAACAGTATCTAAAAGACAAACCAAGTTAACAATCCAATATAGTACAGTTAAAACAATGGCAGCACAAGTAAAATAATAAGATATCGTACATAAATAATCTCACTGTAAATAAAAGGGATTTTCGATATTTAAGAATTCTCTCCGGAACATTTTGCAAATAATGATTCTCAGACACGCATTTTCGGGGCAATTTAGGGATGTATATGTATGTTGTGGATGATGGATCTTAAGAGTAATTGAAAAGAGCGCTTCAACTGGGAGAGAGGTCAAGAGTCCTCTGTGACAACCCCTCTGGATCCACCATTTTCAGGTGACTGTAAATTCAGATTTAAAACTGAAAACACTAGAGGTCCCTCGTAAAAAAAGATAAAAAACCCAAAAGTAATAAATAATAAAAAGGTAATAAAACAAAATAAAACAAAACAAAACAAAAATGAACATTGGTCATCCCAACAACAAAAGAATTGCGAATAGCAATTTGATTTCTTCAATTTATTTAAATTTGTAAATTATTCAGTCTTAGTCCCATTACTTTTTGTGTCTATTAAAATTACAAGTATCTTCTGGACATTTTTGGCCTATTTTGACTGCCTATTTACAGAATTGATTTTATCATGAACAGTTATATATTAAATTATTCGCATTTTTTTTGTTAAGTATATATTACAACGTGTTGTAATATGACAAAATATCTTTAATATTTGAATAATAATTATGAACTTATCCGTATTTGATACTGCAAGGAATTTAATATAATACGAAACTACAATTCTATTTATATTTAGTTTTTTAATAAAACAAAATTCGGTTTTAATTTCTCCGTATTTATGGATAGCAGTTGTAATTTAATGAATATAAAACATACATGCAATGTATATTTAATGACACGAAACAAGTCAGGAAAGATATAATTTTGTTTTCAAATGAGTTTTATTTTTATTTTCAATTCGCATCATTAATTTAATGAATATAGAACATACTTAATCGAACTGCATTGTTAATGAGAAATAAATAGGCCTCTCTGTCAGTAGTATGAACAAATTTGAATATACTTTAATGATCGCTCTATGATCATGTATTTCCTTTCAGTTTCGTGCAATTTGTGGTTTTATTATATCCAATTACGGTTCAAGCACACTGTATTGGGCAAACACTTCAACTGCCAGGACTGGGTTTAAGTAATATTTAGGCGGGATCTAATCCAGTCGGTAGAGCGTTTTCCCGAGAAGCTTCGAAGGTATGTGCTATCCTGCCTGTGAGTAAGTACATATGAAATGATCCATTGTTGCTGTTGGAAAAATGAAACGGGTTTCTTCTACGTGTTATAATGGCCAAATACTTAACATCCAATAGCCAATCATAATTAATAAATCATTTTATTATTAACGAGTTGGTATGGGTTTACAAATTAATAATATGTGTTTACATATGAATTTTTTACATTGTTCATTAAAGTTACCTTAAAAGTCATTGGTTAATTTTGGCGGTAACTGACTATATTTTTGCCGTTAAACAAAACAAACTTTAAGTAATAGCTATATTCACACTTTATGAGGTGTACTGGTGATTATCCCTAGAGTTTATTGGTGATTATCCCTACAGTTTTGGTCAAAGCGAAATATTTTATACATTAACAATTACTATTATAAGTAATCATGGTTCAAAGTAAACGGTACTGTAAATATTGTAAAATGAATCAGACACCTTCAGTGCAATAGACTTATACTCTGTAGTCATGACATGCACTTGTTAAAAAATAGAAAATAGAAAAAAAGAAGAAAAAAGCAATAAAACAAAACAAAACAATTATTCCCCCACAAAACCCCCCCACAAAAAAAAAAAAAAAAAAAAAAACCCTAAGAAACAAAAACAAAAAACACCCTACAAAAAACCAACTCCAAAACCCACCACAACATAACTAAATAAAATAAAATAAAACCATAAACAACAACACTCCCCACACCAAACCCATTGAAAACACTATCATATTTCTATAGTTTCATACACATTCACAGTCTGACAGTAAATGTTTACTTGCATGTTTTCCGTAAGTTATGAACGTTTAAAACCACGTTTGAGAATAATAATTAAAACACTTAGTAAACTAATTTTTGTACTGTGCATACCAGCCACACGTCCATGCAATACAATGCGTATTTAAATTTAAAGCAGCATATCTCGTGTTACGACACTCCGTGTTGTATTAAGGCTCGTTGAGATTTAAGTGAGAGACCGGTGTCCGCCCTACGCTGTTTTCTCGAACTCTCAACAAGCAGCCAGGATTTCACGCGAGTACTTGAGACTGTCGGTAATACTGGTAGCGCAGGTATAGATTATCATGGCTGACAATCGCGACAGACAGGTAACACCTTGTCAAGTGTCCGACGCGCGACGAGAACGAACTGTTAGGACACATTCCGGTCATTCATGCATTCATTCATTCATCCACATAATCAGTCACTCAGCCATTACTTCATTAACCCATTAACCCTGTCACTCACACACTCACTCACTCACAAACTCACTCACTTATTCATGCATTCAATCCACTAACTCATGTATTCGCTCTGTTGATTGTTATACAATTATTCTAGTAAAATACAACACAAAAAGGTTCTGGATTTGCGAGTTGTTTTAAGGTGTAAATCTTGTGAGACACCAGATAGCCTTAGTTTAAAACAATGTGCTGATGTGTCATTAAACAACTATTCCTTTCCTTTACGAGAAATTTACCCCCCCACCCCAAAAAAACCCAAAACAATAAAAAAACAAAAATAAAACAAAATAATAATAATGAAAACACCCCAGTAAAAAAGAAAAACAAACAACCATGAACAAAACCCCCCAAACCCAACAACATCCCCATCCCCCAAAACACAAAACAACAAAAAACAAACTAAACAAACAAAGAAAGAAACTAAAACAATTTTAATATATACTAAACAAACGAAATGCGACAATTAATTTAGTTTTCTTTAATTTATTTAAAATTATTCGGCTATTTTGGCAGCCTGTTTACCGAATTAATTTGAGCCCAACATCATCTCTTGGTTGCCCACATAAAGTATTTCATAAAAAAGTTTTATGAATATAATTTTGAACTGTCTTTAAAATGAAACTGAAATTTAAAATGTTTTTATTATTATCATTACTTATCAGTTTAGTTTTATTTCTTTTTTAACATTATTTTAACTACAGCTCATCTTCGCTTAGGCTGAAAAAAAGTTTGTTTTGTTTAACGACACCACTGGAGCACATTGATTAATTAATCATCGGCTATTGGATGTCAAACATTTGGTAATTCTACTCGTAGTCATCAGAGGAAACCCGCTACATTTTTCCTAATGCAGCAAGGGATCTTTTATATGCACTTTCCCACAGACAGGAAGGCACTTACCACAGCCTTTGTCCGGTTGTTGTGCACTGGTTGGAACGAGAAAAAACCCAATCAGCTGAATGTATCCACAGAGGCGGTTCGATCTCGCTTGGCCTGTCACAGTCATAATACTTTGATGAAATCAGGGCTCATCCAGGATTAAAAATACTTGTAGCCAAAAAAATTGCCAAATGGGATTTTTATTTGCCATAATGAAAATGTTTTAGCCAAAATTGTTTTGTGTAGTACTGTATAGAGTATTTATATATGAATATGAAAATGCATCTTTTTCAGCTAATTATGTACAAACTGGAATACATCTGAATAACAAAATTACCCCCTAATCAAAATCAAAGACAGCAATGGGGGTAGGGGCAGTTAATATATTAGCCTACTTTGATTTTTCAGTGGGTGAGGGGAGATATGCAGTTGGAAAGAAAGAAATGTTTTATTTAACGACGCACTCAATATTAAAAATCCCATGCCTCGATTGGGATCCGAACCCAGTACCTACCAGCCTGTAGACCGATGGCCTACTACGACGCAACCGAGGCCGGTTGCAGTTAGAAGACAATGTCCTCTGCAAACACACCCCAAATTCTATGGCCTATGGCATTAATAAAAATCTGAGAGCCAATACTCTTCTTTTTTTAATCAGTGCTCATTATTTCTGTAAAATATCAATCTTTATTTTGTTTGAACTGCTTTTAATTGTATTTTAAAGTAACCCATCTATTCCACACCCCAACAATTTCGTAATTTGCGCAATTTTGTTGATTTCCGCGTCGTGTTATATGCTTGTTACTGATTTCAGCTTGTAAAATACGTAACCTAAGAATGCTGACTTCACGTTATGACTACAATCCCTTTACGTCAAAAGGTTTTGATTAAAAAGATAATGAATTTAAATTTTACGGTCTTTTTAAAATCTAGCTAACTTTTGAGATGTCACCTCACAGTCAACACATTTATATAATATTTTATCTAACAAATATCATGATTATTTTTAACTAATTTTATTCAGTGTACGTTTAACCGCAATTTGTATAAATACTGCATGTTCCTTTCCCGCGATCGCGAAATGCATGAGTGCGAAATTAACAAAGACAACGGAAATAAACAAATGAAACAACAATTAAGTATTCATTGATGCGAACAACTATTTGGTGGTGAGGTTTTTTCTCACAAATGTACATCAAGATTTACTTGCGTGTAATCGTATTGTTTAATGTCTGCAAGTCTCGGCTGACTGTCAAGCGTGACCTATATGCACACTTCGCGAACTATGTGATTGGTTCCCGACGTGGACATTGGGTTTAACGTGAAGCGCATAAACCAGTTTAGCGGACGTTTTTGTTTTGCTCGGTCTAGCTGAACTCGGTTCTAGCCTGTGTATTGAAACTGATACGCAATTTTGGTCCGTTTTTATTACTTTGGCTCAAAGACTTTACAGAGTTAAAATAACACGCTACAGATTTTTCAGACTTTTTTGGCATACAGGTTGCCGTTAAAATTAATAACTGTGATTATTAAAATAAGCAAACACTGTTATGCTGAATTCTTGATGACACCGCTTCTCGTTACCAGTCGCGAGATCCCTGTTAATATTTGGTATTATTATTATTTGTTAGATGTCGGATAGAATATGTAACCGATTGTTCACATCGGAAGATAAAAAATGGCTTAGCCAATTTTTTGCTCAGAACTGGATGGTTGTTGGTGTAGTCTGTGGCCTTTTATACTTAACTCCAAAAGAAACGCGAATACGTAGATTGGAGGTTTTGAGTGCACTCATTGAAATACGTCCCAAAGTTCTTAAAATAATCGTTTCTATGAAAAACTTAAACAATTCGTAAAGATGAGATTTCATGTTATTGACATGTTAAAAATCGAGGTCGCATTGTCATTTGAAATGTCAAGGCCATGGCGCTTCTTCAATGGCGTCACATGCCACTCAAACATGTCCACTAATAGCGGGTGTGTCCGCCATTGCTGGCCATGACCGCCGCACACCTCCTACCCATGGAGAGGAAGAGGTTCCTGATGAAGGCCCTGGGCACGTTGTTGTAGGTGTCCACGACGGCCTGGCGGAGCTGCTGCTGTGTCACCACGGGAGCAGGGCGTTGGTTCATCATGCGCTGAACTTCGTCCCACAAGTGCTCGATGGGGTTCAGATCCGGGCTTAAAGCTGGCCAGTCCATTGTGATGATGTTGTGCTGTGCCAGGAATGCCTGGGTGGCCCGTGCCGTGTGTGGCCTGGCGTTGTCGTGCTGGTAAACCATCTGACGGTGACCCGCGAAAAAAGGCACCACCACAGGCGTGAGCACTTCGTCGATGTAGCGCTGTGCTGTGACGCCCCTGCCGCGTCCTCGGCCGTTGTTGTCGAAGATGACAGGTTGTACACGACGTCCCCAGGATATGGCACCCCACAGCATGACGGAAGGCCCTCCCCAACGGTCCATCTCCATAACACACGCATCTGTGAAGCGCTCACCTCGACGCCTCCACACCCTCATACGACCGTCGGCCCTATCTAAGCAGTAGCGGCTTTCGTCGGAGAAGACGATGTTCTGCCACTGTCGGTTCCGCCACTGTCGATGCAGAACAGCCCAGTTGTGTCGTGCAAGGCGGTGTCGCTGTGTGAGACGTTGTCCAATGTACGGTCGACGACAGTTCAGATGGATGGCGATCAGACGACGTCGTACCGTGGTGTAGGAAACGGGGCGGTTGTGGGTTCCCACTGTCTGCCGGGCTGTTGTGGTGGCTGGTACGAACCGATCACGCATGTGAGTTCGGACGATGTAACGGTCCTGGCGCTGTGACGTCACTCTGGGACGGCCGCTACGTGGACGGTCGACGACGTTGTTGTTCTGTAGAAATCGGTCTATGAGACGGTAGATTGTCGAGACATGGACACCGAAAGCACGTGCAACCTGCCTGGCATCCATTCCGGCCTCCAAATTCCCCAAAGCTCTATGTCTGGAATCAGCGTTAAGTCGTGGCATCGTTGTATCGCTACTCGTAAAATGAGTTGAACATTGCTGTCTGGCGTTTCTTTTATACCCAGGCCTGGTAGTGTTTCACGTGCAATTCGCATCTTTCATGATCCACCCGTTTTGCATTCCAGATCGATTTTGGTCGTCAATTTCAGCACGTGCGTGACGTCACACTGTACTCGTTTCTTTCATGCGTTATGTGGAATTGGATACGCTGACAAGATGGCTATTGGTCAACTTAATCGATTTGTACATAGTTTATTCAAATGTGGGTTTTTTAATATTTTAAAATTTTCGCGTTTCTTTTGGAGTTAAGTATATATGTCTTGTGCTGTGACGGTACATGCTCGTAATTTTCTTTTCGCCTGTGGCGATATTAATTTTTTTAGAGGCCGTGTACAGTTCCAATTGCACATAAGCCCAGATGGGCAACTTGTTACGTGATACCTTTGCGCGACGGTCGCCTAATACACACCCAGCCCAGGTGCGGAGCCCAGGTGGCCAGTAGTTACGTAATACCTCTGCGAGTGCGGTTTTTACAACCGTGATTTGGCGAATGGCGACAGCCAGTCTGACGATGAGAGAAAAATATACCGACTCTTGGAGAGGTGGAAATATCAGATGATAGGTGAGGTACCGCCTTGTACCCCCAGGCGATATTCGCTGTCCCTGAGAGTTTTGAATAAATAGCTAGGATTTTAGATATATCGGGGAGAAACATTTGGAAGTATCCAGGGGCAAGGACGTCGTCCACTGAACGATCTATATTAGTTCAGACGGGACTTTGATAAATATATATTTTCTGCTCTGTGTATAACCTTGATGTGATTGATGTGACTTTAAATATTTTAATACTGTATTATACCAATATTATTTAGACGGTGCTGCCGGTCATCTGACGCAGTATTCTGTAGGCTCACCGTTCTGATATATATATATATATATATATATATATATATATATATATATATATATATATATATATATATAAAGCTTAGCCAGTCATCCTAGAGGACCTAGGTAAACTGTAGATTATTGTCTTTATTGTGATAGGTACCAGTATTAATTCTGTATTACAAGGTTATTGAATGAGTAGTTAGGGTTAATTAAAAATTAACCAGTTAGGAATAGTGTTGTAATTCCTTTATTAATTAAGTTCCCCTGGAAGCGTTTCTCAATTATCACACGTTACTGAATGAGTAGTAAGGGTTAATTAAAAATTAACCAGTTAGGAATAGAGTTGTAATTCCTTTATTAATTAAGTTCCCCTGGAAGCGTTTCTCAATTATCACACGTGTGTGTGTTAGCGTTTCTCAATTATCACACGTGTGGGTGTTGTGTCACTGTGAAGTGATTAGCATATTGTGTAAACTAGACACCTAGATATTAACTAATTAAGTGATCAGTTCTGGGTTGTTATTATTTGTTGTTGTTAATTAACTACTGCGGCAGTACATTTGTCAGCGTAGGTTAATACAGATTCCAAAGTGTATTGTGTTTTGTTGTGTTTTCTAGTGAACTAAACGTGCTATAATAATATATACTTTATATAAGATCGTATCTCTGATCATACCTAGACGAGCCACAGCGGGTATAACTGCCTGTTACAGAGAGATCTAATAGATATACAGTTAGGAGAGATATTTGGACAATCGTGTTTCATTCAGTTACGGGTATTATAGGATTCCCGTGACATGTGCCCTTTGCTAATAACCACCATTCTGAAACGTATCTGTCTGCATTGAACTCGTCAAAATCATGCACGGTGGACGCTGAGTGGATGGCAGCGTTAGGGTGGATATTTATATCGCCTGTCAGTCAAGTTATCAGTTTCGATACTTTTGAATTGTCCGTGACTGTCCGAGTGTCGTGAAGTTTTGTTTTTCATTTTACTTGTTTTATGATTTTCTTGGTTGCCCGTCCGGGTAACTGTTTGACAAAGAATGGTTGCCTGCAACATATTTTGGTTGTCCCGGGTGCGCGGACAACCGATTTGTGCACCCCTGCACACACACACACACACACACACACACATATATATATATATATATATATATATATATATATTAACTATTCGCGATTGTTTTGTTGTCCAGTATATATATTAGGTCCAGCCAACTGGAGTGATGCGGCATGTAATGGGACCTCTTGTTGAGGGACTCGATGTTTCTCCAGAGATTTTTAAACAGTTTATAAACTGTGGACAAGCCGGTACCGAGCCCGTGCAGGGTGTCAACCTGGCGTGAAACAATAATTAAAATCGACCAAGAGGTGTGAAGCCATCGAAAACCTAATTACGTCTCGTAAATAATTCACAGACGTTCAAAAATAGTCCACAGACCTTTCGGTGTAAAACGGTGATACCACACGATATACGTGTATATGTGTGCATACAAGACAATAAATAAGCGGGTTGTGGGCTAACGAATTGACTAGAGTTTCAAAAAATGTGTTTATTTTGTTTATATAAATAGTCTCTCACCCTTTATTTTGGGCAGTCCGTCTAAATTGATCTAATCACCTTCAACTTTGGATGAGCAGTCAAATTTTTTGTTTGGTCTCAGTTTTGACCAGACATGTTTTTTCTCAACTTAATAAATATTTCAAAATTCCGGCCACCTCAAACTCACCCTCCACACCCACCCCTGCCCCGGAATTAGTCACTGGGGATGTCAGAGATTAAATCAGGGGTGGGCGTGCCCGAACCTTCGGTTTATGGGCATGTTAATAGAGTTCCCTCCCTTCCTACTAGAGTTAATTACACTGTTTATGCTTATATATGGCCTTACTGTTACTACTTATAACCAAGACAACATTTATATCTATAAAAACGACACAAAACAGCTAGTTACAATGATGTACATGACACGGCAATATATGAGGAATTATTATACAAGTGAATGAATGAATGAATGAATGAATGAATGAATGAATGAATGAATATACACATCGGCTATTGGACGTCACAAAAGGTAAGTATAAAACTATTATTTATATAATTGCGTAAAACCACATTGTAAGGAGCTGTTGGAAAAGTATAATACAGTACAAATATCATGGTAAGTATATTTTAAAACATTGTATAGAAATCAAAGTGTTTCATTATTGTACAATGGATAAGAACAGATCTTCGTGAAATATATACAGACAATTCAAAATAGCTATACACATATTACACACCATTTTAAATGAAGACACACGGTGACAAGATGATCAAATATAGTTATAAGTATTTGCAAGTCAGTATTTTAAATAGTATTTAGTGATATTGGAAATGTCTGCCTATCGTTTACTGGACTTGCTTTCAAAATCAGAAATGAATTTTTAAATTAAAATGTTTTTCTAATGTCAAGATTTGTTTTGCTTATCAATTTGTATTACGAATACGCTAACGTGTGTTTATATTTTCAATTAATATAAACTGCTTTTTTATGTTTTGTTTCGGCTTGTCATTCTAATGATAACTGATGGATTAAGGCATTAATATTCAAGCCATTTCAACTTTCTAAACAAATGGTGACAAAACATCTGCATAATGGAGTTATGAAACACAGGTTTCGATCTTTATGAATCATGCTCATAAAATATTGATGATCCTTAAATTATTTTGAAACAGTATAAATGATATAACTTAGAAAGAAAACGCCGGTATTTAATACCAACAAATAGCAAAATAATTAAAGAAGTTGTAATTTGAAAATTTAACAAACAAGAAAAAAGAAAGAAAAGAAAATTGAAACAAGAAGAAAAAGAATGACCAATGAAAAGAAAAAAAAGTAGAAAGAAAATGAAACAAGCTACACAATTTGAGATTGCCCGCCATTTTGAATGCTGCAAAACAAAACTACCCAGACAAGATTTCAGCAAGACCAATATAAAAAGGTCACGTGAGAGATGTGCCTCTACTTACATATAAAGAAAGAAAAAGAAAAGAAAGAAAGAAAAACCCAAACAAAAGAAACCAGTCAATTTGCGATTGTCCGCCATTGTGAATGCTGTAATACCAATACTAATGCAGACATGACTTCAATATGCAAGACAATATACAGACGTCACGTTAGAGATGTGACTCCACTTACATGTAAAGAAAAAACCCGAAAGAAATAAAGAAAATAAAACCAACTAGCAATTTGCAACTGTCCCCCATGCTGCATGCTGTAATACTAGTACTAACGCAGTCGTGACTTCAACACGCAAGGCAAATATATACGAAAGTATATATAGGAAAGTCGTCTTCGAGATGTGCCTCCACCTAGCTACAAAGAAGACACAGACAAAACAAAAGACAAGAAAAAAAGAGGAAAAAACTGATCAATTTGCGACTGTCCGCCATTTTGAATTCTATAATACGAAAACGAACGCAGACGAGACTTTAACAAACAAAACAAACTATACAGAAGTCATGTTGGTGATGCACCTCCCCTCTACGCACAAACCCATTCATCCACGCAAACCACCAAACAACCAGTGGAACCTCTACCTGAGTTCGTACACGCCGCTAATTGTGCGTCAAAAGAGCTTTCCAGCGTTCCCAGCGGCAGTCTATTAACCCTCGTAAACGTCGAGTACTAATACTTCCTATTTGGTCACTTGTCACGGCAGACAATGAGTGGGGAGAAAGAAATGAAATCAATAGATAATAACACACCCATAAAAGCCTTCCTCGGAAACATGATTTTACTCTTAATCGGATAAGTTATTTATTGGAAAATAATTTCTCGCCGCGATCCACGGTTAGTGAACTCTCTTCTCTCTCTTTCTAGGCTGAGGGAAAGACAACTCTGTGTTAAGCCAGGTAACCAACCAAATGTTGTTTCCTTTTTCATTTATTTATAATTATTTTCGTGTTTATATCCAATAAAAGATTCAAGCACGTTGTCCTGGACACACACACACCGAGGCCAGTTGAATTTGGAACTGGTTTGTTGTACGGATATGTGCTGTCTCGATATCAATACCCGGTCTGCAATGCTAGAAACCACAATGTAGACTTTCCTTCAAGGTTACAATGCTATGTCGCAAACGACCATTTGTAAATGCAAATGAATGACTGAATGACCGAATGACTGAATGAATGAATGAATGAATGTTTAACGACACCCCAGCACGAAAAATACATCGGCTGTTGGGTGTCAAACTGGTAATGGAAAAACAATTTGATGATCAATATTAATATAAAAATGCAATAGTCAAACAAAACATAGTGTAAAGAACTGTGCAAAAATAAAAATAGTCAAATAACACACAGTGTAAAGAACTGTGCAAAAACACAAATATCACAAATAGATTTAGAGTAAAATTCAGTATCACGTAAATATTGTAAGATAATTTCTGGATGGAATCGAAATGATTCCATCACATTTCTTTGTCCAAATAAATCTTTTCGAGTTGCTGACAAATATTTACACTCCACCAAAATGTGTCGCACCGTCAGAAGACACTGACAGTGCTTTGTAAATGTAAATACAAACACACACGTATGATTTTAAACACCTTGTGTGTAACATGTATTGCTATCTACAATTTCTTGAATTGTTAAATGACAACAATTAAAAAATAGTAAGACGGTTTGCTTTGTATTGTTCTAAAGTTAAAGTTTCTTTTGTTTAACGACACCACTAGAGCACAATACTTTTTTAATCATCAGCTATTGGATGTCAAACATTTGGTAATCTTATATGCACCATCCCACAAACAGGATAGCACAAACCACGGCCTTTCATATACCAGTCGTGGTGCACTGGCTGGAACGAGAGATAGCCCAGTGGGCCCATCGACGGGGATCGATCCCAGACCGAGCGCGCATCAGGCGAGTGCTTTACCACTGGACTACGTCCGACTCCTATATTGTTCTAAAGCCTTTCAAAAAAAGAAAGAAATATAATTGTGTACAACTGATCCCCCACAACCTTGCATGCAAACAAATAATTATAAAGTTTGATATATATATATATATATATATATATATATATATATATATATATATATATATATATATATATATATATTGTATCTATCTATATACCAGGTTAATACATGTGCACTATGTCGGTATTGTAATATAAATATTAGTCAATGTTATTTTAGCCTTGTTCCAAAAAGTATATATGTATATATTTTGTGCTCAAGGGCTATAAGACCTAATGCGCTTAAAGTTTTTTTTTTTTAGGTGTTTTTTTACGATCATCGTTTAATTGCCTCCAGCCAAATATATAAATATACACAAACAACTAAATTAAGCACACACACTCTGTATTTTCTATCATGACGGTCTAACAAAATGTTTTCACTTGCGTCCACAAATATAGCGGTAAAAGTAATGTTCAAAAGTTTAACTGCATGACTGCACAGACATGCAGAAATAGTGTTTTATCTTGTCCTGTCCCAATATTTGTATCTTAGCTACAAAAACCTGCCACAGCATTCTTAAGTATCGAAAATCCTTTTTATATACATGTACTATGAGATGATTTATATATAATACTTTTACTGTATATATCTTATTATTTTCTTTGTGCTGTCGTTGTTTTAACTGTACTATATTGGGTTGTTTACTTTGTTTGTCTTTCAGTTATCTTTAGCGTATAGTTTCTCATAACTCATATCAGTAGACAGTGGCTCGATACAATTTTGCAATTTATATTGCTTGTATTTATATGCTTAATTTCATTCTGTTGTAACGAGGTGAGACTTTAATAAACTGTATGTCTGTCTGTCTTGCATTAACAACAGTGCACCACGACTAGTATATCAAAGGCCGTGGTATGTGTTATCCTGTCTGTAAGATGGTGCATATAAAAGAACCCTTGCTACTAATAGCAAAAAGGTAGCGGGTTTCCTCTCAAAGACTATAATGTAAATAAATTACCAAATGTTTACAATCCAATAGCTGATGATTAATAAATTTTGTTTAATTTTAAGCCGTATGACAATCATCAGCAAAAACGTAAACAAGTGGGTGTGTATTTATTTGGGGGATAGACATTATACATGCCGCGATCTTAAATGTAATGCACATTTTAATTATCTTCCACTGTTACACAGTTGTTTTCTATTCTGAACAGACAATAATTGTATTCATTTAAACACAGATGATCTTATCCAGTAGTATTGTTTTAAATACAAAATACGAAAATGAAAATACAATGAACATATTAAAATAAATTGAAATTCATCTTCAATGTCATACCGATTACATAGACGACATTTCTCTGTGATTGTTCAGTTCTATAATATCTTCCAGGTTCAATGAGTAATTGGTGTGATAAAACTCGAAATTTTGTAATAAGAGATGAGTAACAAACAGGTAATGATATCCTCTGTATATTTGTATTTCTTTTGTCGTTCAGTATTCCTGACATAACAGAATGTTACCATATCATAACAATGAACGAATGAATGAATGTTTAACGACACCCCAGCACGAAAAAATACATCGGCTGTTGGGTGTCAAACTATGGTAAATTTTTATAACAACACAAGGGTGAAAAAAGCATTGAAATAGTAGCATTCACAAAACACACTTAAACTAGCTCGTGAGCCATTGTTAAAATTAAAATTATAATTCTTAAATGTTCAATTTTGTTTGTTCTACCCAAAAAGCAATGATTAAAAAATAGGAGAAATAAACAACAAGAAGACAATAAGAATATTCTTTCAGACAGCGCATTTTGGTCTGTGATATATCATTTTGAAAAACAAAAGGTATATGAATATTTGCCGCAAGCCTTAAAATGTGCCACGTGCTTATAATAATATAGATGACAGGTTGTGGTTTTGTGAGAATACAACAGACTGACTGGTATAATGCAGTATGATTAACTACTGGTCCGTTAACACCTGCCGATCATTTATTTATTTATTTATTTATTTTAATGAGCGTCTGATTATTTGTTTATCTAATTAAAAGCCTTATTGGACAATCAGACGCGAAGAAGCAATGCAATACGTGTTGGAGAATTGTTAGAAAAAATATTCAATTTCTTGCAAATTGAAGTGTTATGCAATTAAGCGCTGTCCACGGCAAATACCACGCATTATACAGACAACGTACACACTTTATCAACACAAGACCAAATTGGAGATTTCCGTACGGTGACAAATCTTTAACTCGGTTATCAGGGGATAAGGAAAATGGGGGAAATTGATGCTGAAATTTACAACAACGCTCGATTAGTGACAAGAAAGAGAAATATGATATGTTCACACGCAAGAGTTCTGTGTCGCGGGGACCATACAGGGCAGATGCCGTTTTACAAGGCTTTTGTGATCCCTGCCACGGAGAGGAATCGCGCAGAATACATTTCGCCAAAAGTGTTATTGATTACAATATTTCCCAACGGAATTCCCATTTGCTACTAAAATGAACATCAATTTCGGTGGACGGCAGTTCGTGACGGCATTTAGAAGTTATTGTCTCGTTTGCAACAACCTTTGAATCTTGTTCCGCCACTTTAGTAAATTCTATAAGATTTTCGTTTCGTTTCTTTTCAATCTGTATTTTTTCTCTTCCGTTTTCCCTCCCGACACATTTTCGTAATATGCGATAAAGTAATGAACGCCCCTGAAATGCACAATATTCACAGAAATGTGGCTTGCATTTGAACGTAATCGGTTATGTGTGGTTCACATAATGTAGAATTGCGAATTTTGTATTTTACGAACATAATTTATTAAATAAAATATTTTTGAACTGCACTTAGGCTTTATCCAGGTTAGTTTAGGAAGCTAAATTAGTAATTTGTCAAAATCAGTATGTACTTGATACAAACGTACACACACATTTATCCATTGGGCAACCTGCTTACTCCCACTCTTCTCCGTCCCCCTTCCTCCGTCTCTATCTCTTCTCGTCTCCCATCCCCCCCCCCCCCCCCCCCTCTCTCTCTCTCTCTCTCTCTCTCTCTATCTCTCTTACTACTACTACTAATAAAATTACTACTACTACTACTACTACTACTACTATTATTATTATTTCTACTACTATTACTACTGCTACTACTACTAATATTACTACTACTACTAAAATTACTACTACTACTACTAAAATTACTACTACTGCTACTACTACCACTACTACTATTACAACTACTGCTACTACTACTACCATTATTACTACTACTACGACTACAACTGCTACTACTACTACTACTACTACTACTACTACTACTACTACTACTACTACTGCTGCTACTGCTGCTGCTGCTACTACTAATATTGATATTGGAAAATACAAGAATGATGATGATGATGATGATGATGATGATGACGATGATGATAACTGCGACATTTTGGTCACAACAATAAATAATACCACATCTTCGAATAATATTATAAACTCTTGATCTACCAACATTTCCATTTACCAATCGTCTCCGCCATTTTAGATTTCTCTTTAAGTCTGCCCCTAAGTGAATCCCACTTGCCAAGCTAAAGCGAAAGCCAATCGACTATTCTACAGAGGATTCTCGCGTTTCATCGCCATTTTTCAAAATGGCAGCTGATGTGTGGAATTATGGGCTTTGATTAATCCATACACGCTAGTGACTATTCTTCATTGCTCCTTTCCTCTAAACTATTTACAAATATGCCAGTTACTGTCTCCCTAGTGGAAGTTCGCGTCAATCGCGATCTCTTGTAAGGACCCTAGGGACAATTTTTTTGTCGCCAACTTGATGCATGGTTGCTCAGAAGCACCCTTTCTTGTGTAAAGTCCTCAAATTTAATTACTTTGTCTATCGCGTTTATAACGAACATGTGTTTCAAGCGAGGGAAAGCAGGCGAATTAGCCATGTCTGAATTATTAACGTGTTTTATGTCCTTCCAATAGAACACAGTGTTTGGGAATGGGTCATTAAAGGATAGCTCATAATATACTCTGTAAACGACATATCTACTCCTTTCCATGTCATGGACAGAACTCTCTGGCGAACTCAGTGGTTGTGCCCACGACAGGCGTGCTTGAACAGTTTTCTGATGGAAGCATGCCAAAAATTACTCCCACCCACCCTTTACCCTTCGGTTAGTAAACGATCGGTCTGAAGGTTAATAGGTAATGAGTTCGCATCCCGCTTTAGGCTTTCGCCTAGAATTAATCCATACCTGTAAATGTCGCAACATTATTCTAACTGTAGATTATTTGTTTTCCAGATATATAGCTGTGATAAAATATAATTTGAACATTTTGTGCCTTCAGGTCGAGGATTCGAATCCAGAACTAACAGAACTAGTACACTGAAAAAACCAAGTGCAACGCTTTTAATAGCCCACGAGGCCAAACATCTGCATCATCGAACGAACATGCACGCCTTATAAACCTGATACTATTGATGGTAATGCATCCTGACGGAATGCAAAGAAGATTGTCGAAAACTAAAACCGGAAATCAGAGAATAGTTCAAGTTAGATCCAAAAGATTCCCGTCGTTTAGTTTTATAAATAGTTCTTACCATTCTAACCAGTATTTTCATTAAACTATTTTTAAAAGAAGTTAATTTTGCAGTCAGTAGTGGATTAAGTGTGGACTCGTAAACAAATAATGGGTTCGAGGCTCGTGAATTATTATTCACGAATCCACACTGCTTCGTACATTCTCCTCTACTGAGTTTAAAAGGCTCAGCGGGGACGTGTACGACCGCTACAACGACGTCTTCCTAACTAATCACTAACACCATGTCCAAATTTACGAAGCCTGAATTTCTTTCTTTTTCTTAGGTTATTTTTTACCTTTTTTTCTTTAAACGCATGTAGTTAAATGCTTGTAAGACAAAAGTATATTTTGTAAATTCGACCCGAAAAAAATGAAAAAAATCATTAGAAACAAATGTATGTAACAATTACCGGCCTAGGTGGCGTCGTCGTTATGCCATCGGACATAAGGCTGGTAGGTACAGGGGTCGCAGCTCGGTACTGGTTCCCACCCAGAGCGAGTTTTAACGACTCAGTGGGTAGGTGTAAGACCACTACACCCTCTTCTCTTTCACTAACCACTAACAATTAACAACTAACCCACTGTCCTGGATAGACAGCCCAAATAGCTGTAGTGTGCGTCCAGGACTGCGTGCTTGAACCTTAATTGAATATAAGCACGAAAATAAGTTGAAATGAAATGAAATGTAAAAATTATAGCCAAAATCAAAATGAATACCTTATAAGCAATACTACTAGAAAGACATCAAATGATGAACATGATTATTATTATTATTATTATTATTATTATTATTATTTATTATTATTATTATGATTATTATTATTATTTATTTTTATTATTATTATTATTTAATTGTGCACAGTGCTCTTGTATATAGCAACACACGACACATAAGTATGCCTAGAAATGTATAACACTGTTATTAAAATGAATAAACCCTAATTGCAAACACATGCCAGAAAGGTACAACGTATTCTATTGGATGGAAACATTTTAGGTAATGTAGCAAGGCGGGGTATTATTTTGCTTCCTGTTCCCATCATATGAGGAATAAAGTCATCTATTTAACCATTAAAGGGACATTCCTGAGTTTGCTGCAATTTTTAAGATGTCATCGACTAACAGAGACTTTTTAACGATTGTAATTACATATAAAATAATTTTTTCTGCATAAAATATTAGTGGCTGGATATTAACCGTGTTTCTGATCGTAGACATATTTTATTAGTCAGAAACACCTTACAATGCAGCAAACTTTAACTTTATGACGTTGCAACTACAACTATCATTTATTTGAAAAAATTCAAACGCAAATTAATGTTTTCAAATGTGAAATGAAAGTGCTGATTTTGTGTTAGTCCCATAATATGTCTTCATTCTAACTTTAATAATAATAAAAAATATAAAAGAAAAAGCGCATACATTTTTTAAAACATACCTGCTGCAAATGTGCACTATCATTTTGATAAATAGGTGCTCCAATTATCGGCTGTGCATGTAACAATTGGTTCAGTTCTTGCTCACTTATCCCAGCACTAAAATAACTATTTGCTCCATAAGCAATGTGTGGTTAGCATGGTAGTTGTTGCGATTTTGTTTTCAATTTCGTCAGTTGCAAAGTTCGACAATGTGAAATGAAGCAGACTGAGTTTGTCTGCACTGGTAAATACGTACACTATTTAGATATGTATATAAACGTGCCTTTTCCATAGAGTGTTCGCTTATTATTTATTCGTTAATTATTTCTTCAGAATGTTCTTTTTTCTAAAAAAAAATCTGCAATTACGTGTAATTATTTATAATTACTTTTCTAAATCCATAAACATAAATTATTGACTTATTTATTTATTTATTTATTTATTACTTGTTCATTATAATTTTTTTTTTATTAAATTTCTGTTCATATGTATATATGTATGTATGTATGTATGTATGTGTGTGTGTGCGTGCGTGCGTGCTCGCGCGTGTGTGTGTGTGTGTGTATGTGTATGCGTGTGTGTGCGTGTGTGTATGTATGTGCGTGTGTGTATGTGTGTGCGTGTGCGTGTGTGTGTGTGTGCGTGTGTGTGTGTGTATATTTATATCCGACATTCTATAACAAAAGTTCAAACGTTTTAATTTATGAATCTATTTATACAGCTGGGGCGGGACATAGCCCAGTGGTAAAGGGCTTGCTTGACGCGCGGTCGGTTTGGGATCGATTCCCGTCAGTGGGCCCATTGGGCTATTTCTCGTTCCAGCCAGTGCACCACGACTGGTATATCAAAGCCATGGTATGTGCTATCCTGTCTGTGGGATGGTGCATATAAAAGATCACTTGCTGCTAATGGTAAAATGTAGAGGGTTTCCTCTCTGTGACTGTAAAAATGACCATGTCTTTGACATCCAATAGCCGATGTTAATAAATCTATATACTCTAGTGGAATCGTTAAACAAAACAAACAAATAAAAATTATTTATACAGGTAAAGTTTTTACGAAAGGCGTACCTTAAAACTGCAAAGCAAATGGTATTAACTAAGAATCGTTTTTATTTCTATTTCTTAAACTTTGATCAACAATTTTAAGAAACGTTTCTGAACAGAAATACATTTTTAATGATTAAACATTAGTGAACACTATAAATGTAGAGCTTTACAAAATACTGCATAAAAAACGAAGATTTAATATATAGTAATATTAATGACAGAAGTAAACAGAGGAGGAGTGATCCGGTTCTATTAATACTGATTGTTAACAGATAACGATTTGTCACAATCGATACATTTACGTCTTAAGTACGTGCCGGGGTATTTATAAACTCATCGATCGGTTAAAGTAATACTGCTTATTATAAGACGTTTATCCGTTTCTTTCTTAAATTTGGTAATTAAATTAATCACCTATATTATTTTTTAACGTAAACTCATTACGGGTTTTTTTTTTAACTTTTAAATAATAAATGTCGCATATTATGCTATATATATATATATGTGCAATGAACATTAGACTCATTGTGAGAAAAACAACAAATCCCCAGCCCACCTCCCCCCAAACTAAACCAAAACAACAACAACAACAACAACAAAACAATAACAAACAAACAACAACAACAAAACAAAACAAAAAACCTAACAATAACCAAACAACAACAAACATGTAGTGTTTACACGCCTAAAAATTGGGCGTTTTCGGGAACCTAACCCTACGTAAGAAAAACGTTTCACCTACTATATAAAAAAAAAATTCAGCATTTTCCCTAAAACACACTATTTGTTTAGGCCTCATTGTATGACATAAAACAAGCTATATGGGGACTTTTTCAGAAATAAATAATAATAAACACTTACACATAAAATCGTATGAAAATTATAGAGGTATATATATATATATATATATATATATATATATATATATATATATATATATATAAAATTTATATATTAAACAGACACAGACATAAATAATATTTCTATGAATTGTACTCACATATTAAAATGCACATATGATACACACACACACACACACACACACACAGCGTCAGTCACAGTCATGTACACATGCTATAAAGAGGTTTAAGTGAACTAAATAAGTAATAATATTAATTTATATTATACACTTTTTTCTCTATCGCTGTAAGATGTTGAATAGCGCGTTCAATTAAGAGAAACATATGTTAAATATCGTGGTGGAACTGTTGGCGATGATGTGAAGCAAGACTTCACAATTTGATTAGTGTCAATCAAAAATTCCCGACAAAGGTTAGTTTATCTTTGATAAATAGAGGATATTTTAGATATTGTACTTATTGTTGAGAAAAGTAAATATGTATCATATGAATTTTGTCCCTCTGTGAATACCCCTTTTATGAACGGCTTTGCAACGGGTGGATGAGTTGTGTTCAAGTGTTTATAAACCGTCATGCGCTTTGACAAATACGGGTGGACGCGGAAATGAAGAGGATATTATAGTAATATGTCTCGAGTCTTAGCTGAAAAGGAGAGCAAACTTTCAGTTTTGTTAGCAGCGAAGCACACATAATGATCCGCCGGGGTATTGTGCCATCTATTTTACGCAATTCATTTGTCCAAGTTATGAAACACAAGTGCAACAGCTTTCGTTAAATATTCCATGACGCTGAAGCGAAGACAATGACATAAATTATATCTTATTTATAAAGCAAAGACAAGGCGTTTTAACAGAGTCTGGTGAATACAGAATTGTGTGTACAGATGATAACTATTAGATGAAGTTTTTGTTTCTCTCTGTGGGTGATTTGTAATAGCTATTGTCAAAGTAAGTGTTTGCTTAGTGTCAGAATATTTAATTTATAAAAGAAAATATCGAAGCTTAACGACACATTCGTTAAAAAATATTAGTCATTAAAATTAAATATTTCAATTTAATTAGAATATAAAAAAAAAATGTTGTAATGTGAAATATGTATAATTAAAATGTATAAAAAGATATAAAAATAAGTAAAGTGTTTTTGATTGAAAACATATTTCATTGCATAATATATATATAAGGATTGTTAAGACTTGCACAAGTTATCCAACTTACGAGGCCATCTCCTAATTACAAACGTTAAATTGTACAATAATGGCGACTGCAATTTTCACTAAATAAATAAATCAGTCAATTAAGTTTAATGTTTGTGAAAAACGATTGAATAAACTGAAATGGCAGAAAAGGAAAAAAAGGAAAAGTAATTGATGGTTTAACAGTATTAATTTTTAACACTTTATCTTCTTACCTAGTACACCTCTATCCTTCGTACTGAGTCACTGACTCATTTGTATTTTTTAATGTATGTTTGCTAAAAGTGTTACGTAATAATTTATGTAATAAACTTGTTCTTCCTTTCAGACAGCCCAACTGGTAAGTAATACCACTATAACAGTAAAATGTAACAACAAATAAATAAATGATTAGGCACCACGAGATAACGCGTGGCACTTTTTTTGTCAAATCGTTGTGTCTGTTTAATGTAGTTCCTTTCTGAAGATAAGATGAGACATGTTAAAGAATAGTTATTTATTAAAAAAAAAATTTTTAATACATATATACTGAACACTTGTTTTCTTTTATCATATATATATATATATACATATACATGTATATATATATATATATATATATATATATATATATATATATATATATATATATATATATATATATATATATATATAAGTCAGGAGCCGTACCATTCATTATTTTGAACATAGAACATAATTGTTTGGTCTGTCGGCGTTCAGGTAGTGTAGTCAACCCTGTTTCTAAATATAATGCGTTTCTAGATGCAAACCGGTTATTATCTTTGCTGCTTCAGGTTTTGAACGTTTTTTAAAGTTTCAGAATCTATTAGAGCACCCATCCCAAACTGCAGATGCATATCTAAGTACTGTTCGAATAGAAGTTGTGTATATTTGTATCAGTATTTGTCGACCCAAAGAGTATTTGTATTTCCTTAGAACAGAGATCGTGGTTGAAGCTGATTTACATAGATTTGGAATGTGATTTGTCCATTTTCCATCATTTGTGAAAGTTAAACCTAAATACTTATGTGGTTTTTTTTTTAATATATATTAATAGGGGTGATACCAAAATACAAATTGGTTACTTGAGCTGAGTTGATGTTAGTTTTTGAATTTTTAATGTGAGTTGTCCATTTTCCATCATTTGTGAAAGTTAAATCTAAATAATTGTGTTTCTTTTATATTAATAGGGGTGATACCAAAATACAAACTGGTTACTTGAGGTAAGTTGTATTAGTTTTTGAAAATTATACCACGTGAGTTTTATCAGGGTTGAAAGTGACTACTGTTACTGTTGATCCTGATCAAGCGCTACTCAAACTTAGATTTCGGAAGAAAAACCGTTACTATTTGATTACACATTTAATTTTAATGATTAAATGAATAGTAAAAACGGACATTTGGTTATTTAAACTATTATGTACTTTTGTGTTTAACTATAATGAATCAGTTGACGAAATAATTATAATAAGTTTCTTAAGCGTGTTTTATAATAATAATAATAATAATAATAATAATAAGAAGAAGCAGAAGAAGAAGAAGAAGAAGAAGAAGAAGAATCCAAAAAATAGTTGTCGTAGTTATAGTTGCCCCTAGTGCTGGAACAAACCTCAAATTCGAACAAGTGATAGATATACTAACATAAGCGTGCGAGACAGAGGGTGGGGGTGGTGGTGGGGTGGTGGTGGGTACAACTGCGTCCCTAGTGCTGAAGAAAAACCTCCAATTCTGACAAAAAGGATAGAGATATTCCGACAAAATGTCCTTTTTACCATTTATTTCACTCATTCTAGCTGCATAATTAGTTGTAATCCATATAAAACTGCGCAGTGATTAGTTTATAACACTATATAGCTGTTTGGCAGTAATACTAATGTGAATAAATGTTATCCAGATTTGGACATTTTCGTTTAATTCAGGCAAACACCAGCCTGCCCCTCCCCCATACAAAACTGGGCGCTCGTACGCCTATGTTTAATATCTTCTTTATTACTATTCAGGTAATTATTTATCATGCATGTATATTTGGTTTATTTCGTTTATTTTAAACATGTATTGATTTTTCATGCGTGAATGTGTTTTCAGATAGTGCTATAGCGCTCCCCACCATTATCAAGTACTGTAAATATGTATTTATTATAATTTGCTGTTTTTATTATAAAGCTTATAAGTTGTATAACTTAAAGCAATAAAGAACTAGAACTTGAACAAGTATATCATTTGGATATCATTTATATCTAGAACAGATGTTTCATCTTTTTATCGTCCAGTAGTTTGTCGAATCAAAAAGAAAACAAATCCAGCCTTTTCTTATAGAACGTTGTTTTTTTGTTTGTTTTTTTAAATCATAATTAATTACCAGTGTATATTATTACTGAGATACCATTTACATCTAGAACTTATGTTTTGTTTTCATTTCATTTTTAAGTAGTTTGTCGATTCCAAACCATTTTGTTTTCAGCTGTGTTGTTGTATTTGTTCATTCATTCCATCACATATTAATTTATTTTTCTGCTCAATGAAGAAACACACTTCCCTGACCATGTACGCCTATCTGTTTTTGCGTAACGACACCACTAGAGCACATTTTAATTTATTTATCATCGTCTACTGGACGTCAAGCATTTGATAATTTTGACATACAGTCTTAGAAAGGAAACCCACTTTTTTTAAAATTAGTAGCAAGGGATCTTTTATATGCACCATCCCACATACAGGATAGCACATACCGGTCGTGGTATAGTTAGTGAGAGACAAGATGGTTAGTGACATAAGTTAGTGAAAGAAAAGTCGTTAATTAATATATATATATATATATATATATATATATATATATATATATATATATATATATATATATATATTATTTATTTTGTTCTCAATGAATTATTATTATATTTTAAAATTTTTAACATTAATTTGCAGGTGTAATTTAAAAAAAAATGTTTTAATGGAGTAAAACAAAAAATTGGATGTTACAAGCCAACCTACACTGCCTAATGTTTTTGGCACATTCTCGGATATAAAATTTGTTATTGGACTAAGAGAAAAAAACCCACCTTATGTTGGTTAGAGAAATGTAAATTACTTACTGACAGAAAGTAGTGAAAACAAAGTTGGTTAGTGAGAGAAAAGTTAATGTAGCAGTCTTACATTCCCCAACTGAGCTGTCAAAACTCAATCTAAAGTGGAGCGCCAGTACTGGGATGCGAACCCGTCACCAACGATACTTAAAATCCCACTGGCGTTTAAACCGCTTCGCCAATTGGAGCGCTGATATGAAAGAAAAAAAAAAACGTTTTTACGATACGGGCAGATTACTCCAACCTCTTAACCCAAGACCCATGATCTGTAGTCTCGTCAAGAACTTTGATGACGCACCGGAGAATTGACACATGCGCATTTGATGGTTATTAATGAAATAAAGACTGATCACCACATTGTTCGCAGACTGATTGGTCGAGACGTTTGTAATTGACAACATACCATAGCGTGCCGAGAGCGCATGCGCTAACAACTAGCTGACAAGCATTTGATGGTAATCGGGTTTGCAGAAATCCGCTCAAGTAGGGAAACAGCCCTTATTTTGGCTGTTTGGTGAAAGCGTGTGCAAAGAGCTTGAAAACGTTTGACATACGTTTATTACACAAATTAGCTGAACGCTAAAAGGCTTTCAAACGAGGTGATGCTTCCATATAGGGACTGTATAAAATCTAATAATGAATTAAATTACAACCGCTCACACACATGTCCGTCTCAATCAGTGGCAAGGACGCTGACATTAAAATTGTTTTTCAAAACGTGGATACGCGACAAGGTTTTCAACGAAAACAGGACGTGTTTTCTTTCAGGCCGTGCATTTATGATTTCTATTAGATTTTCGTCTATTTGTCCAAACATATATACCAGAAAAAAGGGGAATTAATTAGGGCTTATGGTGACAAGTACACTGTCTGAAAAATATCCGAGCACTATTTGACAAATTGTTGTAACGCAAAGCAAATAAGTGTTCCCATCGTTTCAGATATTTAAAAAAAAAATCCTTTGTAAATGAGTTAACCGTGTAAATACAATAGACGGCAAATAATAATAACAATAATAATTAATAATAATAATAATAATACATAAATAAATAAATATGTCCCTCCCCTGTGATATAAACTAAGAGTAGTTATTATTTAATTACATTTTTTTTAAACTAGAGCTGACATGTTTTACCATCAGCGTTATATGTCAATTTTAATATAAATAACAGATAATACTGTTAGTGATTGCATGAACGAATGACGAAAAAAAGGTTATCTGCTTTTCTACAGTATGATTTGTCTGCAAGCCAATAATTAAGAAATATACACATGGAATCTGTCACAAAAAATACACCCCCAAAAAATACATCGGCTATTTTGGTGTCAAACTATGGTAAATGCAACCAACTAAAGAAGGAAAGAAAGAAATGTTTTCTTTAACGATGCACTCAACACATTTTATTTACGATTATATGGCGTCGGATAACCAAATAAAGTGATGATCAACAAAACAACAACGAGAAAACAATCCTCAAACAACCAAATAAAAAACAAAACAAAAAAGCAACAAAGTGCCTTTAATGTTTTAAAACGTTGCTGGTTTCTTCTCAAGACTACGAGTCAGAATTATTAAATGTTATCCAATGTCCGATGATTAATTAATCAATGCGCTCTAGTAGTTCCTTTAAAGAAAACAAACTTTGCCTTAACACCAGCACCACAAAGCACACTATCAATATCAAACTCCAGCTATGGGTCGTTTACATTTGTCTCTGCCTCGGTGGTATTGTGGTGAAACCATCGACTTTATGACTGGTAGGCGCTGGGTTCGCAGCATTGTACCGATCCTAACTCATTGTGAGTTTTGGCGGTTGAATTGGGTGTGTAGGGGCGGGACGTAGCCCAGAGGTAAAGCGATCGCCTGATGCGCGGTCGGTGTTGAATCGATCCTCGTTAGGGGCCCATTGGGCTACATTTTATGTCAGCCAATGCACCGCGACTGGTATATCAAAGGCCGTGGTATTTGCTATCATGTCTGTGGGATAGTGCATATAAAAGATCCCTTGCTACTAATGGAAAAATGTATCGGATTTCCTTTCTAAGACTATATGTCCAAATGTTTGACATCCAATAGCCGGTGATTAATAAAGTAATGTGTCCTAGTGGTGTCGTTAAACAACATAAACTTTAATAAACTTAAAAAAAACAAATGCAGTGTATGGAATTACTAATGAAAATAATAAAGGCCAATGGGTACACCGACGGGAATCGATCCAAGACCGACCACGCATCTTTACGAAAGCTTTACTTACCACTGGACTACGTCCATCCCCCCACTGCGTGTGCTATAACCTCACCGTGGTGCAGGGGTGTAACATTCTCTTTGAGAATGGCCAATACAGCACAAAATTGAAGTTTTGAATAAAATTCAGTATCCGTAAAATTCTGTGATATTTGTGTTTTTGCACAGTTCTTTACACTGTTTTTGTTTGAGTCTTGAATTTTTATAATGATGTTGATCATCACTTTATTTATTTGCATTACCATAGTTTGACACCCAATAGCCGATGTATTTTTCGTGCTGGGGTGTCGTTAAACATTCATTCATTCATTCATTCATTCATTCATTCACGTCCAGCCCCCGTCTCAGTTAATGAATTAACTCCGGTCTCAAATACAACGTGTTTTGTTATTTGTTTCTATCAGTATGTTTTACACTGCTTATCAACTTAAGCGGATAAAGCACGACACTAAATCTACAAACACAAGTTTTAAATCTCTCTTAATTTACATGGTTACTATTGCCACGGGTTTTGATATACCAGCTGCGAAACTGGCATTCAGTGTTCAAAAGCGATCACCATCACCCATCTGTGCAGGGTGGGACGTAGCCCAGTGGTAAAGTGTCCGCTTAGTGCGCGGTCGGTCTAGGATCGATCCCCGTCGGTGGCCCTATTAGGCTATTTCTCGTTCCAGCCAGTGCTCCACAACTGGTCTAACAAAGGTCGTGTTATGTCCTGTCTGTGGGATGGTGCATATAAAAGATCCCTAGCTGCTAATCGAGAAGAGTAGCCCTTGAATTGGCCACAGCGGGTTTCCACTCCAATATCTGTGTGGTACTTAACCATATGTCTGACGCCATATAACCGTGAATAAAATGTATTGAGTGCGTCGATAAATAAAACATTTCCTTCCTTCCATCTGTGCACGACATAATGTATACTAGCGTTAATTTACTTTGCTTTCAGAGAGAAACTATGTGATTCAACGTCCTACAGCTGTTGCTTTTCATCGTTTAATAAATTAAATCTGAGCAACTTTTGATCTCAACTATTAAATTCGGGTGTCTAAAACAATGCTATTTGGACACGACTTACTTTTGTTTGACACCCACTAGCCAAGGTGTTTTAATATTTGTGCACATACCACCACCTTTGATGTATCAGTCGTGGTACACTGGCCGGAACAAAAAATAGTCCAATGAACCCAACGACGGGGATCGATCCCAGACCGACCGCGCATCAGACGAGTGAGTCTAGCGAAAAACATTTCTGTCTATCTGGCTGGACTCAGCTGTGAAGCGATCGAACAACATCCCACCCTTCCTTCCATCCATCGGTTTTATTAGAGTAGCACAATCCCAACATGAATATGCATAACGAAATAACCACTGCTGGTACCTGAAGCATAACGGAAAAAGCAAACATAATTATATTTTAATAATCATACAACCCGCCCTTTTTTTTGCATTTGTGACACACGGTGCAGCTACAACTTTATTATCTGATCCGATACTGTATCAAAACATTTGACAACTGTTTTTAACACTAACCTATGTCCCCGGCTATTATGGAGGTGTCAGTGTGTTTGTCAAGCACTTAGGCTCTGTTTGAACAGTTATTAAACCCACGACAAACCGTCTTTATTTACCAAATGGTGTTTACAAAGAATATAAAATATAGACCGGAGTACTTTAATATACGTGGGATGGTATTGCTACGCGGTGTATTAGTTTTACGACACTTAGAGAGTGGCAAGCAGACCACTTGGCATATAAATAATCCAATCAATTATTATTCTGGAAAAATAAATTTTTGCGTCAAAAACGTGTCGACCATTATTCAGTCCACGTTTTTAAGGAGGTGTTGGTAGAAACCGGAATGGGACGGAATAAGATATATAAATTGCGTTGTAATGTTTGTGAACAATATACATGTATATATATGTATATATGTATGTATGTATGTATATATGTATATATATATATATATATATATATATATATATATATATATATATATATATATATATATATATATATATATATATATATATATATACATGTATATATATATATATATATGTATATATATATATATATATATATATATATATATATATATATATATATATATATATATATATATATATATATATATATATATATATATATATATATATAATAGCTGCGACAGCGGGTTTCCTCTCTCAATATCTGTGTGGACCTTAACCATATGTTCGACGCCATATAACCGTAAATAAAATGTGTTGTGTGCGTCGTTAAATAAACCATTTCCTTCCTTCTGAGTGAAAAACGTATCCTTTTCTTCGTTTAGGCAGTTCTTATAGAATTTTTAGAAAATCCACTAGCCATGGGATCAGTGATTTTAAAAATGTACTAGCCACAATTATAAATTCACTAGCCCTACTTTACTTAATACAATTTTACCAACAGTAATAATCAATATGCTACCTAAAGATGGATATAGCGATTAAAAACACTAAGATTGGGAGGTGGGGATGGAGGCAGGATATTCATATTTAAAAATAGACTTAAATGCAGCATTTGCTAACTTTTTTTTCACTAACCATTGGGCATGGCAATAGTAATTATTTACTAGCCCAACATTGAATATCACTAGCCATGGGAGTGAGGCTACCATCATCTAGAAGCCCTGGTTTAGGGAGCCTTTTTTGGCGACTGAAATTACACATTAAATACATTTTGTTTTGTTTAGAATACCAGTGTCTATATGTCTAATGCATTGGCGGTTGAGTGCTGATGTCTGTAGCAGTAATTTTTATGTTACTTCGTATTACATTTATTGTCCATACGTATGAAATAATTGGAAGGTAAAATCCGGTTTAGGCTACTACAAACATTAGGACGACAACAAACACCTTGTTTATAAAGACACCGACATTCTAAACAATAAAATATCTTTAAATTGTAATTTTAGTCATCAAAATAACAGTCGTAATCGTGGTATAACATACAGACATGTAGTAAGCGGCCCACTAAATTCAATATGGAGGTGCACCTTTTACATAATCAAGGAAGGAAATTGTTTATTTAATGACGCACTCAACACATCTTATTTACGGTAATATGGCGTCGGATATATAATTAAAGACCACACAAATATTGAAGAGGAAACCCGCTGTCGCCACTTCATGGGCTACTCTTTTCGATTAGCAGCAAGGGATCTTTTATATGCACAATCCCATAGACAGGATAGCACATACCATGGCCTTTGATGTACCAGTCGTAGTGCACTAGCTGGAGCGAGAAATAGCTCAATGGGGCCCACTGACGGGGATCGATCCCAAACCGACCGTGCATCAAGCGAACGCTTTACCACTGGGCTACGTCTCGCCCCTTTTACGTGAACAAATGCACACGTGTAATGCAAATCTTCGAGGACTCTTCAGAGTTCTAGAATAACTCAAATACAGTTAGTTCATCTCACAATTAACAACAGAGACCATGTTCTACACTGTATCTTGCATAATTTTCCGTAATTGTGGAGCCTTTGATGTTTTCGTGATGGAGGTAATATCGTTAGTGTTGTTCGCAGGACGACGCAATGAGAGCCGCGGGTTTCTTTGTGGTGCACCATGGGGTTGAGGATAAACTGTCGCAGCAAGACTTTGGCCATTACGATCAGGCGATGTCCGGCGAGGAATCGGCCACAATTATCTCGTCGTTAACACCGCCAGTCGCACCTGACGACGGCTAACAGTCTCACCTGGACACCACAGGTGCCAATCAGTGGCCTTGTTTGAGCTAATGAATTAACGAGCATTGGCGTTGCTGAACCACATAATATTGTCAGAAATACTGCAATACAACATGTTTCAATGCCTTCATTCATCCATGTAGTTCTATTTTTAACAAACACTTTTATTATAAATATTTATGTACCGACCACGGTGGTGTCGTGATTGACCATCAGAAAGACATGTACGGCTGGTGCGGTACTGGGTTCGCATCCCGGTACATGCTCCCACCAAGGGCGGCGAGTTTTAACGACACCGAATTCTCTCTCACTAACCACTAATAACTAATTACTAACCGTCTGTCCTGAACAGACAGTCCAGATAGCTGAGGTGTATGCCCAGGACAGCGTGATTGAACTTTAATTGGATATAAACACGAAAAAAGGTATGAACGAAGAATGAATGAATATTTTTGTATTGGTTTGAAGGATTGTTTTATTTACCGACGCAGTGAACACATTTTAATTACGGTTATAGGGCCTCGGAAATATGATTAAACGCCACACAGATAATGAGAGAGGAAACCCGTTGCTGCCAAGCAATGGGCTACACTTTCCGATTAGCAACATTATCTTCATTAGTTTCGATTGTAAATTTTATATGCAGCATCCTACAGACAGAGAGAGAGAGAGAGAGAGAGAGAGAGAGAGAGAGAGAGAGAGAGAGAGAGAGAGAGAGAGAGAGAGAGAGAGAGAGAGATATGTTAGAACATTATCGTCAAAGTATAAAACCAGTTTAATCATAACATTAAATAAAATGAAATTACAGACCCAACGTAAAAAAACAACACAAATATAAAAGCCAATATTAGATATTAAATTATTTTCCTATCTCAATCTAAGTGAATATTTAAATGGTTTTGGTTTCCGCATGCGCGTTCTGTTTACATCGCATTAGGTCTGATTTGCATGCTGCTAGTACACCTTCTGATGAGTCCGCCAACTAATGGGGTGCATTTTCCCGCGCTTTGCCCGACACCGTTCAGGCAGAAGTAGTATCCGATGACGGCAGCGTGAGTTCCGGTCTGGGAACTGTGGGAACTCTTACAAACGAAGGCTCGTTTGCACGCAACTTCCGGTTACTTCCTAGAAATCTTACTTTTCTGCGATACTAATTTAGACTTGTTTGTTCAAGTCATAAAGAATTTGCCTGCTAGATGAGGAGATCATTAATGAAAACGAGATGACTGGAAGACAAATATTCACAAAACTCAATGCAGTGTTATAATTGTGGCATTGTTGCTTGAGAAGCGCGGCTCAAACGACCGCTACCCCTGGTCTGTATTGTCGCAAATAACGTCTTCATTACGGCGAAACCCAACAGAGACCATGGACGTAATTAAATGCTTCCGATCAGGAACCGCAACTGAGCTGACTTGTATACATCGATTACCGCCCCTGGCAAATCTAAAAATGAGGACGCAAGAAAAGAAAAAAACATTTTTTTAGTACTACTTTATGTCAGATGATTTTGTATATATAAATATAAGGGTGTAGAAATTTTAAAAAAGAAGAACATTTAACCGGCCATGCTGGTTTGGTTGGTTAATCCAAGAACCGGCTCCGAAACAGAGATAGGATCGATCCCCGTCGATGGACCTATTGGGTTATTTCTCTTTCCAGCCAGTGCTCCACAACTGGTCTAACAAAGGCCATGGCATTTACTATCTTGTCTGTGGGATAGTGCATATAAAAGATCCCTTGCTGCTAATCGAAAAGATTAGCCCATGAAGTGGCGACAGCGGGTTTCCTTTTTCAATATATGTGTGGTCCTTAACGCCATAATGGAACACGTTAAAAGTTATATTAAAACATATTATTCAATTTTAAAGCCAAACCAACTAGCATAAAAAAGTAAAATATCGGTGTACATAAATATTAAAAAGTAAAATAATAATAATTAAAAAAAGTTTCTTAACAAATTGCCATCAAGCTATTCGAAAAGATGGTGCAGATGTAACGGACAGTCAAAAGGACATATAGACATCGCATATAAATGATCTATATTACTTTCCCATCATATTTAGAAACACGAATGTAACTGATAGATCCAACATTGAAAGGACCCAATTAAGTATGCGACGTTTTAAAGTCAACAGAGATAATCGCCTATTCCTAAAGTTTTATCTTTTTATTTACATAATGTTTTTTAAAGCCACAAAAAAAAGTTTCGTATCATCTCTGAAGGAAGAACAGATTAAGTAAAGCCACAAGAATTAGTTTCGTATCGTTGCTTCTTATGGGAAGGACGTATAGATTATACGTATTGCTTTCGATTTTTGCAATTCAGCAAGCCATCTTAAGCAGATAACCGTAATCCTATTAACCATACTGGCTGTCAGCTGCGCACGTTAAACGCAAACCTGCACGTGCTCAATGGCGCACGATTATAGGCATGCGCAACGCTAACGTAGAGTTAACTCCCCTCCAATTTGCTGTCGACGGTTGGCGGGGATTACGACAACACTGATAACAAGTATTTTCATGTCAGGTGAGGTAGCTTACTGTCAGCATCTCTTAATTGGAAATATGCACAAGATTTACACCGCTATTGTAATGCGATTTAGTATTAATGTCGCGAGCAGGAGCATACATGCAAAGCAAACGAGCTGTGATAGCCATCGATCATCTGACTGGACTAACTGTGAGAATGGAACCGGCCTCGGTGGCGCAGTGGTTAAGCTATCGGACTATAGGCACCGGCTCCAATCCAGAGCGAGTTCTTAAGGGCTCAATTGGTAGGTGTATGGCCACTACACCCTCTTCTCACTCTCACTAACCAACTAACAACTAACCCAGATAGCTGAGGTGTGTAGCACGAAAATAAGTTGAAATGAAATGTGAGAATGTAAAGAACTATTTTATTTATCTTTTCAGTTAGGACTGTGTTTTAGTCCGGAGGGACGTTGATAAAAGTATTGACTTAACGTGTCCCGTGCACTAGACTGTGTTTTAGTCCGGAGGAACGTTGATAAAAGTATTGACTTAACGTGTCCCGTGCACTAGACTGTTTTTTAGTCCGGAGGGACGTTGTAAACATATTGACTTAACGTGTCCCGTGCACTAGACTGTGTTTTAGTCCGGAGGGACGTTGTAAACGTATTGACTGTGTTTGTGACTTACGTACTACAACTACTACGACTACTACTACTACTATTATTATCTCTATTACTATTACTACTACTACTGCTACTATTACTTATGCTACTATTACTTATGCTACTACTACTACTTCTACTACTACTACTTCTACTACTACTACTACTACTACTACTAATGCTGCTGCTTTTAATTTATGTTCGCGCTTGAGAACACGTCTTAAGTTCTTAACTACAAGGGCTCTCTGTCCAGGAATTAGTTGACGATTAATTCAACCAGTCAACCATTTGACTCGTGCTTACATCCACTGAAGGTTGAAGCACGACTGTCTTGGACACATCCTCCGAGATTCCGAAATATTTCTGGGATGCGAACCCAGTGTCTGCCAGCCTTGTAATCCGAGGCTGATAAACGCAATGTAAAAGTTTATTTTGTTTAACGACACCACTAGAGTAATTAATCATCGGTTATTGGAAGTCAAACATTTGGTAATTCTGACTCATAGTCATCAGATGAAACCCACTACATTAGCGGCAAGGGATCTTTTATATGCACTTTCTCACAGACAGGATAGCATATGCCACGGCATTTGATTAGTTGTGGTGCACTGGTTGGAACGAGAAAAAACCCAGTCAGTTGAATGGATCCACTGAAGTGGTTCGATCCTGTGACGCAATGTAATCATAACCTAAATACACCGGCCTCTGTGGTGTAGTGTGTAAGCCATGGGACATAAGGTTGGTAGATACTGAGTTCGCATCCAGGTACCGGCTCCCCCCATAGCGATTTTTAACGACTAAATTGATAGGTGTAAGACCACTACACCAACATCTCTCTTACTAACAACTAGCCCACTGTTCTCGAAATATAGTTCAGATAGCTGAGGTGTGAGCCCAGGACAGCATGCTTGAACCGTAATTGGATATAAGCACGACAATACCTATAAGTGAATTAATGAATGGACCTAAACACATTCAAAATATCTATTAAACACGCTACTGAACAAAATGTCTAAGTTGGTTTTTGTAAGCAAAGGAAAACTATCAAATTTCATTCGAAACAATCAACAATGTCACGGAAACTGTATATGCATGTATAACTGCTATTTGTACAGAGGTTTCTCGCGATAGACGCGACTGTATCGGGAATAAGGTTCATCCATAAATTCGGCCTTTAAGATTTGAGATAATCGTTTTGACACGAGTGACAAGAAGATTTGCCGACGACTACTTCTGTCTCCATATCACAAAAGACCAACATGCGGTGTACAAGTCTCTATTTTCCATGGACTGACGGTAGTCCATGGACCTGCAGTTGTCCCCTAGAGACAGGGCCAGCGGGGTATATTTGAAAGTGGGGGAGGTGCTGTATTAGTCGAATGATATGGGTTATAAAAACTACATATTTTTGCGGGCCCAAAATGTTTTATTTTCAGGTGTTAATTTTCTTTTTTCAGGTGTTAATTTTTTTTCAAGTTCTAAAATCAGGGCCGTAGCTAGTGGGGTGTGGTGGTGGTGGTGGGGGGGGGGCAAAGGGGGCAATTGCCGCTAAAAATAATAGAAACTTAAAGGAAACCCTCTTCTTAACAATATGAAGAGTTTTAGGCATTCGCAGAATTCACTTGCCCCCCCTCCAAACCCCCCCAAACCCCCCCCAACAAAAACAAATCGTAGCTACGGCCCTGAAAATACAGCATTTACAGCCTTCTGAGTACACTAACATAGAACAGCGGGAAAGGGGTGAGCACAGTCTTCACGCCCCTCCACCCTCAACCCCCTGTTTTGCGACTCCTTGCAGACAGGTGCTGGATATATCGCGGGTTACGGGGGATTAGCTTAGCTTGTCTGCCGGATTTTCCCGGACAAAGGAAACACTAACGTTTTGAGATCTATATCTAAATTGCATGTCACAGGGAAGACTGCGAACGGAGAGGTACATGTCCGTGATTAATTCACAACCGATGTGATATCCTGGCACAATGTAGCCGTGTTGACATATGGCCAGATTTGTCGATGAATACTTCATTGTGGGAAATCTAATTGAGGTCGTTGGTGCACGCAACTAAATACCGTTAACCTAAAATAGTTGTGTTGTATACAAACTAGAGATACTTGGAACATTTACAATCACAATGACCTCATAGCAATACATTCTTGTTTATTATCGCTTAGCTATTCAATGTTCATATGTAATTTTTAAAAAGGAGGAAAACCAGCAATGCAAACAATATGGGTACTTTATGTGTGTGTGTGTCTGTGCCTGTATGTTCGTGCGTGTGTGTGTGTGTGCGCGTGTACATGTGTGCGTACTCACGTATGTATGCGGGTGTGCGTGCGCGTTCGTGTATGTGCATGTTGTGTGTGTGTGTGTGTGTGCAAGTGTGTGTGTGCAAGTGTGTGTGTATGTGTGTGTGTGTGTTATCGAACAGATGCTTTACTGAACGTTGGTTTTAAAGAATTACCTTGACCTCGACTTCTATGATGAACTATCACTCTCCCTCCCATCACACTTCTATGCTAATATTTGGGACCCCCAAGAAGCTCATAACAGTGATACATTTGTAACTGAAATAATAATTAAACAAAGAATGGAAGACCAATTCACCCAATCGATGTATGCTATTTTTGACACCTCCTCAAAATGTTCTATATACAAATATCGTGTTGATAATTTATGTTGGCAGTATTATTTACAAGGTTCTATTTTTTCGAAGTATAAACACATATTATGTAAATATAGACTATCTGCACACATCCTTGCTATAGAAACAGGCAGATATAATAATACTGAAAGATCAGAAAGACTCTGTAATCTGTGAAACATGCAGGCAGTTGAAGATGAGTTCCACTTCATATTAGTTTGTCCATTTTATAGTACTCTGAGAGGCAGATTATTAAACCATATTATTATACCCGACCATCGTCTTTTAAACTAATACAATTACTGTCCATTAATGATGTAAAACAGTTAACAACATTTGAACCGAGCCAAATAACCACGATATCAAAACGTAGTAACCTGTTTTATCACTTTCAAGTAATTAAAAAAAGAAAATGTTTCAGTCAAGAATGGTATAGAAACTACTCGTATTATCGTGTGGAAACTACTAGCGGAAGTCGGACAATTAACAGGTGCCCGAAAGCATCTTACGAATGGCATAGCCAGCCTAAAAGTTCTGTGTTTCCAAATTTTAAATAAAATACTTTGATTATATTTCAAAGTCTGTTGTGCCACAACATTACAATTTTTGTACCTTTTTCTGTGAAAATAAACTGAAGTTTATGTGTGACCTGAAGAAGATCTACATCACTGGCTGCTAGTGACTGTGACATCAGACGCTGTTCCAATGTAAACATTCTTTGCAGGAAGTTATTTGCTTTTTTGTTTCCAAATGTTTAATTCAAAACGCTGGCTTATTCCGAATGGGAGCGAATAAAGGAGAATTGAAAAATAAGAGACAATTGACGTTACAGGTAGTGTAAATGTTATATTTATTTATGCAGTGCAACAATTATTGCTGTAAATGGATGTTTAAAAAATGAGAAAACCACCTACCTGCATATTTAACAAACATCCGTCATGCGCACAACTCATTTCCTAATGACATGATAACATTTCCAATTATCAGGTACGGGTTATTAGGTCAATATGAAGCAAGGTTGCATTGTAATATAATTATGTGATATATATTTATGTTATGAATAAGGTATACGTGTGTGCCCATGACCTCTGTGTTTACGGCGAATAAATTATTAAAACGATTAGCTCAAGGATAGTAATATTTGGTATCAGTATGGTAATATTTTACATGGCTGCTATTAATCTAAGTTTGGGGAACAATTAATCACCCCCTCAATTTGTTTTTCACCTCGAGGTCTGTGAAAGTAAGCAAATTAGTTTTGCAATAATATATTGGTTTCGGTATTTTCTATACATCAAATACAAAATTTAAAAACAACTACGATAACATGAAGAAAAAAACCCACCCATAAAATAACTGTAATAAATATAATAATGAACCAGTTACTATCAGTTTTATGTCCCTCGTGGCGATTAAAACTAATTTCACTTGATAACATCATGTAACCCGTTCACTGATCTCCGTAATAATACATACATTGCCGCTGGTTATTATTTATGTGAAAGCAAGTGGCGTGGTGGCATTCTCCAATAAACCTGAAACTGTTCCATAATAGTTTGTAGCGATATTGCTGCATTCGTTCTAATAATTCACCAAATTCCACCATTTCCTTTTCAGATCGATGCTTATTATCAACTGGAGTAATGCAATTCTCAAATAAACCTGAACCTGTTCCATAATATTTCATGATATTGTTTTTATTTATACCAATAATGTACCAACATTTTACCTTTTCTGTTTTTAGAATCAAGCTGGGTTTTTTTTAGTGTAAAACAATGTGCATGCGCTGAGCTTCATGCACAAATATCTGACAGTAGCTATCGCCATGTACCAAACGCATGCAAAACCCCGTTGATGTTCTTGAACTTGTATATAGTATGGTCACACCCACATATAGTATGGTAACACCAGATCAGAAGAGAGCACGCCTTTTCCTATAGAAATAATCTTCATCAGAGTCCTGTGAGTCAGTTACGAGAAGGTGGCATCTATACTTCTTTTAAAATTCATTTATGACCGACTTCAGTTTATCATCCTTAAGAAGACCATTAGGACCTCTATTATAGCTTCGCTGTCATGTACACAACCACGTGGACCTCCAGCGGTCGATGCCCACTCAGTTATAAGTGGCAAATGAAGCCAGGTTTACTTTGGTTTAATCAGGGTATGACAAATGTTTTAAAAAGTCACTAGCCACAGGGCTAGTGGGTTTGTAAATTCCACTAGCCCACCAAAATAAAGCACTAGCCCAAATTTCTGACCAATTACAACACACTTTATATAAGGTTGAAAAACAATGTTTCAAGGACTCCAACCCCTATAGTATCTAACAAAACTGGCTGACCTGTTTTCTGCTCCTTTTTTATGTACATGAGTATAAAAGTTTTAATTTTTTTATAGGATTATTAGTATTAGTATTATTTAGTGAAAATTTATCTTTAAACTTTAAGAAACAAACCCAGAGAGGTTACCACAAATGGGCTCACAAGCATTCAGAATGTAAGAACTCATTCTTAAAGATCATGAACCATGTTGATTATCAATATTTTGCCTATACATCCATTTTCTGGATTAGTCCAGGTAGGTAGGTAGGCAACTGGTTTTACGTGCTCATATATATATATATATATATATATATATATATGTATATACCACTAGGGTTTCGAACACGCGGGTTAGTCCAACAGTAAATGCAGCGCACACTTTATCTGGTTTACTATCTTTTGCTATAAAAACGTTCAATATACACAAATGAATAATTATAATTCATCGGCGTTTTTGTATAATTAATCAAATACATGTACTCACTTTTTATTAATATTGTGTGAACGCTTAGCAATTTTGCTTTTGCTTACGTGAGTAAAATTTAATTTACTCGTGACAAAAATTACACATGACAGTAAATTTTGTGCATGCGTTTGGGGCTTATATGCTTTACACATGGAGCCTTTGAACTCGTGTCACAGAGGTAAACTACCGTAACGATTAGTGATACCATTTCGAAAAGAACCAGGTATAATATGTGAAAACATTATTCGCTGAGTGAATGAATGAATGAATGAATGAGTGTTTAACGACTCAACAAACGAAAACCCGTTACCATTGAATCTAGAACAGTATGGCGACTTTCGATCTATAACAGCGCGATGCAGTTTCGATCCACAGCAACATATAGACTGCAGTAATCTCTATTACTTGGAATGGAAATCGTCCAAACTTCATTAATCCACGAATATAACTTCGCGTCCAAACATTTGGCAAGACCAAAAACAATTACTTTACCCGTTTGCTTCTTTGCTTTGATTCTTCGATTGTAATGGGCATCTTGGATTCGTAAAACAATTTACGGCTTTCAATGACAACAATTTCTCTCGCCGATCTTCTAATCAAACAATTTGGCGACGGCGTTTTGTCATGATATGATTTACCTAAGGAAGAGATCTCTGCGAAACCGAATTGTGTTCGTCTCATTGTGAGTTTTGCCGAATGGCGGCAAATGAGACTAGGTTTGATTTCTCCGACAAAAGAGCTCCTCCAAAGGAACGGTAATCCTCTTGTCAGAGATCAATTGTCAGTTTGTGTGGAACAATTAGAAATATGATGAGCTCGCAATGCCTGTTCTGTTGTAATTCCGATTGAATAGGTCAGTGTTGAACGTGGAATCGATCACAACCCTATAAAGTGGTTAAGAATACGAGGAAACCTTTTGCGAGAAATTTCGTTGTGTTCTTTGTTTTTGGATTATTAACATGATCTTGCCGTTTAAGGGGAGCTATCGCTCTCGCTCACCATCACCCCCGTGAGACTAGTTCGAGGAGAGTGATGGTTAGCTTTCCTTAGCATATGAAAGTTAAAGTTTGTTTGTTTAACGACACCCCTAGAGAACATTGATTTATTAACCAACGGCTACTGGATGTCAAATATTCGGTAATTTTCACAGTCTTTGAGAGGAAACCCGCTTTATTTTTCTATTAGTAGCAAGGTATATTTTATATTCACCACCCGACAGTCAGGATAGATTATACCACAGCCTTTGGTATACCACCTTTAGCATATGAAATCAAATAAAGAGTACAACAAAAGGATTAAATATTAGTAATCTGTATGACCATATATAAAGTGGTGCCACATAATCGAAGTTACGACAGCAATTAGTCACTCACTTCAATCTTTTGTTTTTTACGACGAGGTCCTTGAAATTCCTATTATGTTTTTGTTTGTTGTTGTTGTTGTTGTTGTTTTGTTTATATTTATTATTATTATTACAAATCCTTGTGCGGTTGTTTTCTTTTACAAATATTAAAGGGACATTCCCGAGTTTGCTGCATTGTAAGCTGTTTCCGACTAATAAAATATTTCTACGATTAAACTTACATATTAAATATATTTTCTTGTTTAGAATATCAGTGTCTGTATATTCAATGTGTTTCTGGTCGTCTTAATATTTGTAAGAAGCCCAAACTGGATTTTGTATGTACGAAAAAATATTTTTAGGAAATATAATGAAAATTAATATAGTACAAATATTAGAACGATCAGAAACACGTTTAATATACAGCCACTAATATTCTAAACAAGAAAATATATTTAATATGTAAGTTTTATCGTAGAAATATTTTATTAGTCGATAACATCTTAAAACATTGCAGCAAACTCAGGAATGTCCCTTTAATAAGGTGGATTTATGAATTAAATGTTAATGGGTTTTGTGGTTGGGACTTAAAAATGTTATGTTTTTAATGAATTCTTTATTTTTTAAGAAACCCCATTGACATGTTCTTTTCTAGAAATCCAATATGAGTTGTTGCCCAGATATTCTGAAGGGTTCGTGGAAAATGGCATGCCAAATTAATCCTTCTTCCTCTCCCCACCCACCAAACCCCCTCTCCCAAAACAACAACAACAAATAAAACAACAAAAACAATAAACATCAAATTAATACACAAAGATACAACTACCCCTATATAAAGTAAAATGTGGTGTACATATAACGCATACATACAGCTAGCTTTCATTTGAACCCGCGTTACTAAACATATTGTGAGATACCTTTTATCTTTCGATATCACCTGCTTCAGTCCACAACTTGTCAAACAAGAAAACAATAAATATTCAAAAACAACCCAACAACAACAACAACAACAACAACAACAACAGCAACATGTTTATTACGGCAAAATAGTATTGATGTGTTCTATAACTTTTGTTTAGACAACCTGTACAAGGTATTAACGAAAAACAAAATGTCATTATTGTACGTCATCAGTACATCTTAACTATAAAACCGCAAAGATAGTGGTGGATTCCAAGAATCTCTATCTAGCGCCTCGTCTATAAGAGGACAGCCACTCTCGAGGAGATCCTTCACTGGATAATTTACCCTTCTTGCAGTCACAAAGAGGATTGACGCTGCCAGACTAGTTTACTAAATCAACACTAGCACAGGGCAGAGCTCATTAAAATACGTACAGCTGTGACGACATGCACTCTTGAATCACTGCCACAACAGTGATGATATCAGGTGTTCGCGAAAGTTAAGCATATCCTGCCCCAAACGGTGGCACACGTCATGAGTACTGCCACCATAGCTGCCAAGTCTTTAATATTCCATTCTGCTATAAATACTAGTATATTTGCTTTACCCAAAAGAAAAGAAAAGACACACAAAAAAACAAACCAAAACAAACCAACAACAAACAAAACAAAAGAAAGAAAACGACGACCACAAAAAACCCCTACAACACACACACACATACACACGCACATACACATACACACACACATACACACACACACATACACACACATACACACACATCACACATACACACACACACACACACATACACATAGACACACATACACATACACACACACACACATACACACACACACACATACACACACAGAGCACACATGCACACACACACACATACACACACACACACACACACACACACACACATAGCACACACACACACACACACACACACACACACACAGCCAGCACACATACACACAAACACACACACACACAGCCAGCACACATACACACACACACACACACACACACACACACACACACACAGCACACATAAAACCCAACATCACTATTTACAACAGGTTTTCAAACATCAACAATAAAGTATAAAACAACAGAAACAACAAAACACAGAAATATATTTGCCCAAGTGCTTTCAATTATTTTAAATATCTTCGGGGGCAATAAAATATCGTTAAAAATCGTTACAAATTTACAGTCAGTATTTCGTCAACGTTGACGTCACTAGAATAAAATTTTAACCTAACAATACACTTTATTTGTTTTTACTATTTAGAGGAGGATTTGTAAAGAATACTACATGAGTGGATGTTAGATACCATTTATCTTACAATGAGTTGTTTTAAAACGTATCTAACGAGCGAAAGCGAGTTGGATACGTTTTTAAACAACGAGTTGTAGGATAAATGGTATCTAACGGACACGAATGTTGTATTCTTATTCTTACATATACTGAAACAAGTTTTCAAATAAATTTAAATGCCTTTTTTTTCTTTTATGGCCGTTATGCTTATAGTTAACTTGTTCGTGACAGACAAGTCAATTTCTAATTATCTTGTACCTCTCGGAGTGATCGATTCGACCGTTCGTTTTGTTTTTCAGTTGATGGTATGGCATTGGTGACCTGGTCATCACCTAGGAGTTAACCATATATGTTGTAAATGATATAACACGGGTGGGGGCACAATGTGCGTCTTTATGTTATGTTTCTAGTTTTGACAGGGAAGTTATAGGGCAGAATTTACAACGCCTGTTTTAGACTTACGTGCATGTAACGACATACGTTTACAATTCTTAAACATCTGCGTTTTAAATAAATATAGGTTTCTTAAAGGGACATTCCTGAGATTGCTACATTGTAAGATGTTTCCGACGAATAAAATATTTCTACGAATAAACTTACATATTAAATATATTTTCGTGTTTACAATATCATTGTCTGTATATGTAATGTGTTTCTGGTCGTCTTAATATTTGTAAGAAGTCCAAACTGGATTTTGTCTTCGAAATAAAATGAAATTTAACCTAGTACAAATATTAGAACGATCAGAACTTTTTTATAAACAAATTAAACACTATACAAATTAAACCCTGAGATGTGTATGCTATTTTCTGGAGTGAAAAAAGAAAGAAAAAAAAGTGAGATTCTCAATTCCCGAGTGCAAGATATAAGCGGTATTTCCGAGTTGCGAGTTGAGTATTTTCTAAAACTTGATACCACCGAGGGTTATCTACCTCCTTTAGAATTAAAAAAAAAAAAAAATAATAATAAATGATATACATAGGTGAAATATTTATATCCTATTGTTTTGTTTTTTTTGTTTGTTTTTTTTGTTGTTTTTTAATACTGTGATAACTATAAGTAATGGTACACATAACGAAATCGAAAGGCGAGTGTGTTCATCTCTGTGCATTTTAAAAATAAATAAATTGATTAAATATAGTTTTTAATAAATATTTGCTATGTCTATATTACAACTTTTACCATCATTTACCAACGTTTACCTCCATCTTTCACAAACTGTAAGTAAAAAATAAATGAAATGTCGTATTAGTTATCTCAAGGCGTGCAAAAAAACCAACAACATAATTATAATAATAACATTGTTTTTTTGTGTTTTTTTAAATTACATTTTTAATATATATTATATTATATTGTGACGATACATGCTCTTAATTTCTTTTCGCCTGTGGCGATATTAATTGTTTTAGAGGGCCGTGTGCAGTTCCAATATGCACTTATACCAGATGGGCACCTTGTTACGTAATACCTTCGCGCGACCGTGCATTTCAATATGCACTTAAGCCCAGGTGGCCAGTAGTTACGTAATACCTCCGCGAGTGCGGTTTTTACAACCGTGATTTTGGCGACTAGGCGTCATTAAGTCTGATCTTCTAAGAGAAAAATGCGTCTCTGGGAGATGGGGAAATATCTCATGATACGTGAGGTACCGCGTTGTATCCCCAGGCGATATTCGGTTTTTTAATAAATAGCTAGGGTTTTAGAGATATCGGGGAGAAACATAGGAAGGCTCCAGGGGATCGCTGTCCGTCCGGACTGGTAACTAATTTTATTTCTGCTCTGTGTATAACCCTGATGTGATTGATGTGACTTTAAATATTTTAATACTGTATTATACCAATATTATTTAGACGGTGCTGCCGATCATCTGACGCAGTATACTGTAGGCTCACCGTTCTGATATATATATCTATATAAAGCTTATCCAGTCATCCTAGAGGACCTAGGTAAACTGTAGGTTATTGTGTTTATTGTGATAGGTACCAGTATTAAGTCTGTATTACAAGGTTATTGAATGAGTAGTAAGGGTTAATTAAAAATTAACCAGTTAGGAATAGAGTTGTAATTCCTTTATTAATTAAGTTCCCCTGGAAGCGTTTCTCAATTATCACACGTTACTGAATGAGTAGTAAGGGTTAATTAAAAATTAACCAGTTAGGAATAGAGTTGTAATTCCTTTATTAATTAAGTTCCCCTGGAAGCGTTTCTCAATTATCACACGTGTGGGTGTTATGTCACGGTGAAGTGAATAGAATATTGTGTAAACTAGACACCTAGAGATTAACTCATTAAGTGATCAGTTCTGGGTTGTTATTATTTGTTGTTGTTAATTAACTACTGCGGCAGTACATTTGTTAGCGTAGGTTAATACAGATTCCAAAGTGTAGTGTGTTTTTGTTGTGTTTTCTAGTGAACTAAACGTGCTATAATAATATATACTTTATATAAGATCTTATCTCTGATCATACCTAGACGAGCCAGCGGGTATAACTGCCTGTTACAGAGAGATCTAATAGATATACAGTTAGGAGAGATATTTGGACAATCGTGTTTCATTCAGTTACGGGTATTATAGGATCCTCGTGACATATATATATAGAGGTTTTTTATTCGTAATATATGATATTGACGATACCGAAAAACACGAGGGTAATAATATCATTATCATATAATCTCAAGCTTAATACACACTTAATACAAACAGCCAGCCATTACGCGATATTCAAATGACGTAAGAATGTGGCGCGCTGTCTCTTTGAATTCGAATGACGTCATTTTGGATGTCCTTACATCAAAATAAACTAGTGCATAAGGTTTTATGTTTCCTGAACGCTGGACAGCTTTCAGTGTAAAATTGCTATTGAAATGTTTTTATTTGATGACTATGAATGCATACGTCAATTATGGAGTTTCACTGTAGTACGTTTGCTTAAATGCCAAAGAACCCAATGTCGTGACCTCGATAATGTACATCTAATTTGCAATGTTCTTAAAATATATAATCTGAAAAATATCACATACTTTGATTGCACTGAAAATGTAAGATATTATATGATGAAACCCCTCAAAACCGGTCAGCCATGGGACCAAGAAAAAGTCCGGTTGTGAGGGGTATCCGGTTTACAGAGGTTTCAGTATTGAGGTAAACCGTTTGTTGGTTGGTGTTCTTAACTGATATAGTAACTAATACAACTGCCAAAAAATAGGAACACTTTCCAGCTTTCGAATTATTTAAAGTTTATCTTCAAGCGATAATTCAACATGGTGGCGTTTCGCTAGATGTTCCGACATGTCCAAAGTAGATTCTAAAATGAAACACTGTTGACAAATTTTCCACCAAATCAAGCCAAACAATTTTACTCTTGGTTACTATTCATTTTTAAAAATAAAGTTAGCAAAGATAAAAAAACTAAAACAACAAGAACAAAAAAGGGTTCAAACGGTTGGAAACATGAATTAAATTCCTAGTTGCTTTGCCGTTCATTGCGGTAATCGTGAGACGTACATGCAGGCTATGAAAAGGAGCTCAATCAAATTCGTAAGTTAATCTAACTTTATAACAATCGAGCTCAGAATAAAGGGAATACCTGTGTTTCCTCCAGTTATTTAAACATCAATGCTTTTAATTAATCCATTAATTGGTATTTGTCAACTGCACAACAGTGACACTGGGGCACGCGTACATGTAATTAGCTCTGCGTATGCAATAACGTTATTGAAGAAGAGGTGGTAAAAACATTTATTAAAACGGAACTAGAAACCACTGAGGACACCCCAATCCAAGTAACTCATAGACTTGGTCCATACAGGCAATCCCAACCAAGACCAAGAACAATAGTGGCCCATTTCCAGCAGTTAAAAGATAAAGACAAAATTAAAATGGCTGCAAAAAAAACTTGCTGGAAAGCCTTTCGGCATCAACGACCAGTTCCCCCGGGAAATAGCCCAGAGAAGGAAGGAGCTATACCCTGTATATAGAGAGGCCAGAAGGAAGAACCGGAAAGCATTCCTCAAAGTGGACAGACTGTTTATTGATGGCAAGGAATACCTACCTGAAAGCCGCACATCTGAATATCACACCCCAACAAGACGCCAAGATATGGACGCCCACAGCAGTAGCAGAGCCCCACCCAGAAAGAGGAATAGAGTACAAACTCCCACCCCTGCCCCTGACTTTGCGGACAGAAATCCATTTGGTACATTAGCCACTGCATCTTCTAGCTAGGACTCATGGAGGCACCAACTGTGAACAGCATAAAGTAACTCTTCCCTATACACCACAACATACCTGGCTAAATAACACCCCAAATGTTTTTTTGTGTGGCTCAGAGACAACTTCAACATGTCATATCTATTTGTAATGCAAATGAATATGCTAAGACAAATGAGGTACCTGAACTAAATCAAAACTATGCTGCGAAAAAAGATGATCTGAATCCCAATGGTTTGTATCATGTAAATAGCCAAATACCACATATCCCTTATTGTACCACACGTGAACAAATTGTAACTTATGATGTATCTAAATCCACTGACATGTATGACATAAGCAGCCAAATATCAAATGTGATACCCTTTTACAATACAAGTGACTATTCTGTGACAAATAATGTACCCACAGGTAAATCCACAGAAACAACCTATGTATCTAAACCCATTCACATGTATGATGTAAATAGCCAAACACCACATGTAACCCCCTATTGTACTAGGCATGAACACACTGTTACCTATGATGTATTTAAACCCATTCATATGCATGATGTAAATAACCAAACACCACATGTGACCCCCTATTGTACTATGAATAAACATACTGTGACCTATGATGCATCTAAACCCATTCATATGTATGTTGTAAATAGCCAAACACCACATGTAACCCCCTATTGTACTAGGAATGAACATACTGTTACCTATGATGTATTTAAACCCATTCATATGCATGATATAAATAACCAAACACCACATGTGACCCCCTATTGTACTATGAATAAACATACTGTGACCTATGATGCATCTAAACCCATTCATATGTATGTTGTGAATAGCCAAATTCCAAATGTGACCCCCCACTGTATTACAAGTGAACATATGACTTATGATGTATCTAAACCCATTCATATCCATGATGTAAACAACCAAATATCAAATGTGACCCCCCATTGTACTACAAGTGAACATATTGTGACCTATGATGTACCTAAACCCATTGATATGTA